>NC_064634.1:459351155-459654185 GCF_023864275.1 Schistocerca cancellata | reverse complement strand
AGTCGGCTGGAGGAGGATAGATTGAATCGGGACAAAATTTGAGTGTTCCATCGTCATTAGGAGGCCCTGAACGTTACAATTAACTATCAGTTTTGCGTCCGATTCGATACCCTAGACTCACAGGAGAACGACAACATGGTGCCCGAGGCAGCAATAGACCCATGGAGACATGTCGGCGGGAGGACGATGTATTGAATCAGGACGCAATTTGAGTGTTCCATCGTCATTAGGAGGCCCTGAACGTTACAATTATCTACCAGTTTTGCGCCCGATTCGATAATCTAGACTCACAGGAGAACGACCATAATGTGCCCGAGGCAGCAATAGACCCATGGAGACAAGTCGGCTGGAGGACGATTTATTGAATCTCGACGCAATTTGAGTGTTCCATCGTCATTAGGAGGTCCTGAACGTTACAATTAACTGTCAGTTTTGCGTCCCATTCGATAATCTAGACTCACTGGAGAACGACCATACGGTGAGCGTGGCAGAAATAGACCCATGGAGACAAGTCGGCTGGAGGACGATGTATTGAATCGGGACGCAATTTGAGTGTTCCATCGTCATTACTAGGCCCTGAACGTTACAATTAATTATCAGTTTTGCGTCCGATTCGATACCCTAGACTCACAGGAGAACGACAACATGGTGCCCGAGGCAGCAATAGACCCATGGAGACATGTCGGCGGGAGGACGATGTATTGAATCAGGACGCAATTTGAGTGTTCCATCGTCATTAGGAGGCCCTGAACGTTACAATTATCTACCAGTTTTGCGCCCGATTCGATAATCTAGACTCACAGGAGAACGACCATAATGTGCCCGAGGCAGCAATAGACCCATGGAGACAAGTCGGCTGGAGGACGATTTATTGAATCTCGACGCAATTTGAGTGTTCCATCGTCATTAGGAGGTCCTGAACGTTACAATTAACTATCAGTTTTGCGTCCGATTCGATAATCTAGACTCACAGGAGAACGACCATAAGGTGCCCGAGGCAGCAATAGACCCTTGTAGACAAGTCGGCAGGAGGACGATGTATTGAATCTGGACGCAATTTGAGTTTTCCAACGTCACTTGGAGGGCCTCAGCGTTTCAATTAACTATCGGTTTTGCGTCCGATTCGAAAATCTAGACTCACAAGAGAACGACCAATAGGTGCCCGAGGCTGTAATAGACCCATGGAGTCAATTCGGCTGGAGGAAGATGTAATGAACCTCGACGCAATTTGAGTATTCCATCGTCATTAGGTCGCCCTGAACGTTACAATTAACTATCAGTTTTGCGTCCGATTCGATAATCTAGACTCACAGGAGAACGACCATAAGGTGCCCGAGGCAGCAATAGACCCACGGAGACCAGTCGGCCGGAGGACGATAAATTGAATCGGGACAAAATTTGAGTGTTCCATCGTCATTAGGAGGCCCTGAACGTTACAATTAACTATTAGTTTTGCGTCCGATTCGATAATCTAGACTCACAGTTGAATGACCACAAGGTGCCCGAGGCGGCAATAGACACTTGGAGAGAAGTCGGCTGGAGGACGATGTATTGAATCTCGACGCAATCTGAGTGTTCCATCGTCATTAGGAGGCCCTGAACGTTACAATTAACTATCAGTTTTGCGTCCGATTCGATAATCTAGACTCACAGGAGAACGACCATAAGGTGCCCGAGGCAGCATTAGACCCATGGAGACAAGTCGGCTGGAGGACGATGTATTGAATCGGGACGCAATTTGAGTGTTCCATCGTCATTTGGAGGCCCTGAACGTTACAATTAACTATCAGTTTTACGTCCGATTCGAAAATCTAGACTAACAGGTGAACGACCATAACGTGCCTGAGGCAGCAATAGACCCTTGGAGACAAGTCGGCTAGAGGACGATGTATTGAATCTCGACGCAATTTCAGTGTTCCATCGTCACTAGGAGGCCCTGAGCGTTACAATTACCTATCGGTTTTGCTCCCGATTCGAAAATCTAGACGCACAGGAGAAGGACCAATAGGTGCCCGAGGCTGCAATAGACCCATGATGACAATTAGGCTGGAGGACGATGTATTGAATCGGGATGCAATTTGAGTGTTCCAACGTCATTAGGCGGCCCTGAACGTTACAATTAACTATCAGGTTGGCGTCCGATTCGATAATTTAGACTCACAGGAGAACGACCATAAGGTGCCCGAGGCAGCAATAGACCCATGGAGACAAGTCGGCTGGAGGACGATGTATTGAATCGGGACGCAATTTGAGTGTTCCATCGTCATTAGGCGGCCCTGAACGTTAGAATTAACTATCAGGTTGGCGTCCGATTCGATAATCTGGACTCACAGGAGAAAGACCAGAAGGTGCCCGAGGCAGCAATAGATCCATTGAGAGAAGTCGGTTGGAGGACGATGTATTGAATCGGGACGCAATTTGAGTGTTCCATCGTCATTAGGAGCCCCTGAACGTTACAATTAACTATCAGTTTTGCGTCCGATTCGATAATCTAGACTCACAGGAGAACGACCATAAGGTGCCCGAGGCAGCAATAGACCCATGGAGACAAGTCGGCTGGAGGAAGATGTATTGAATCGGGACGCAATTTGAGTGTTCCATCGTCATTAGGAGGCCCTGAACGTTACAATTAACTATCAGGTTGGCGTCCGATTCGATAATCTAGACTCACAGGAGAAGGACCAGAAGGTGCCCGAGGCAGCAATAGATCCATTTGGAGAAGTCGGTTGGAGGACGATGTATTGAATCTCGACGCAATTTGAGTGTTCTATCGTCATTAGGAGGCCCTGAACGTTACAATTAACTATCAGTTTTGCGTCCGATTCGATAATCTAGACTCACAGGAGAACGACCATAAGGTGCCCGAGGCAGCAATAGACCCATGGAGACAAGTCGGCTGGAGGACGATGTATTGAATCGGGACGCAATTTGAGTGTTCCATCGTCATTAGGAGGCCCTGAACGTTACAATTAACTATCAGTTTTGCATCCGATTCGATAATATAGAGTCACAGGATAACGACCATAAGGTGCCCGAGGCAGCAATAGACCCTTGGAGACAAGTCGGCTAGGGGACAATGTATTGAATTTCGACGCAATTTGAGTGTTCCATCGTCACTAGGAGGCCCTGAGCGTTACAATTACCTATCGGTTTTGCGTCCGATTCAAAATCTAGACTCACAGGAGAACGACCAATAGGTGCCCGAGGCTGCAATAGACCCATAGAGACAATTCGGCTGAAGGAAGATGTATTGAATCGGGACGCAATTTTAGTGTTCCATCGTCATTAGGAGGCCCTGAACGTTACAATTAACTATCAGTTTTGCGTCCGATTCGAAAATCTAGACTCACAGGAGAACGACCATAAGGTGCCCGAGGCAGCAATAGACCCATGGAGACAAGTTGGCTGGAGGACGGTGTATTGAATCGGGACGCAATTTGAGTGTGCCATTGTCATTAGGAGGCCCTGAACGTTACAATTAACTATCAGTTTTGCGTCCAAATCGATAATCTAGACTCACAGGAGAACGACCATAAGGTGCCCGAGGCAGCAATAGATCCATTGAGAGAAGTCAGTTGGAGGACGATGTATTGAATCGGGACGCAATTTGAGTGTTCCATCGTCATTAGGAGGCCCTGAACGTTACAATTAACTATCAGTTTTGCGTCCGATTCGAAAATCTAGACTCACAGGTGAACGACCATGGGGTGCCCGAGGCAGCAATAGACCCTTGGAGACAAGTCGGCTAGAGGACGATGTATTGAATCTCGACGCAATTTGAGTGTTCCATCGTCACTAGGAGGCCCTGTGCGTTACAAATACCTATCAGTTTTGCGTCCGATTCGATATTCTAGACTCACAGGAGAACGACCATCAGGTGCCCGAGGCAGCAATAGACCCATGGAGACAAGTCGGCTGGAAGACGGTGTATTGAATCGGGACGCAATTTGAGTGTTCCATCGTCTTTAGGAGGCCCTGAACGTTACAATTAACTATCAGGTTTGCGTCCGATTCGATAATCTGGAATCACAGGAGAACGACAATAAGGTGCCCGAGGCAGCAATAGACCCATGGAGATAAGTCGGCTGAAGGAGGATAGATTGAATCGGGACAAAATTTGAGTGTTCCATCGTCATTAGGAGGCCCTGAACGTTACAATTAACTATCAGTTTTGCGTCCGATTCGATACCCTAGACTCACAGGAGAACGACAACATGGTGCCCGAGGCAGCAATAGACCCATGGAGACATGTCGGCGGGAGGACGATGTATTGAATCAGGACGCAATTTGAGTGTTCCATCGTCATTAGGAGGCCCTGAACGTTACAATTATCTACCAGTTTTGCGCCCGATTCGATAATCTAGACTCACAGGAGAACGACCATAATGTGCCCGAGGCAGCAATAGACCCATGGAGACAAGTCGGCTGGAGGACGATTTATTGAATCTCGACGCAATTTGAGTGTTCCATCGTCACTAGGAGGCCCTGAGCGTTACAATTACCTATCGGTTTTGCGTCCGATTCGAAAATCTAGACGCACAGGAGAAGGACCAATAGGTGCCCGAGGCTGCAATAGACCCATGATGACAATTAGGCTGGAGGACGATGTATTGAATCGGGATGCAATTTGAGTGTTCCAACGTCATTAGGCGGCCCTGAACGTTACAATTAACTATCAGGTTGGCGTCCGATTCGATAATTTAGACTCACAGGAGAACGACCATAAGGTGCCCGAGGCAGCAATAGACCCATGGAGACAAGTCGGCTGGAGGACGATGTATTGAATCGGGACGCAATTTGAGTGTTCCATCGTCATTAGGCGGCCCTGAACGTTAGAATTAACTATCAGGTTGGCGTCCGATTCGATAATCTGGACTCACAGGAGAAAGACCAGAAGGTGCCCGAGGCAGCAATAGATCCATTGAGAGAAGTCGGTTGGAGGACGATGTATTGAATCGGGACGCAATTTGAGTGTTCCATCGTTATTAGGAGCCCCTGAACGTTACAATTAACTATCAGTTTTGCGTCCGATTCGATAATCTAGACTCACAGGAGAACGACCATAAGGTGCCCGAGGCAGCAATAGACCCATGGAGACAAGTCGGCTGGAGGAAGATGTATTGAATCGGGACGCAATTTGAGTGTTCCATCGTCATTAGGAGGCCCTGAACGTTACAATTAACTATCAGGTTGGCGTCCGATTCGATAATCTAGACTCACAGGAGAAGGACCAGAAGGTGCCCGAGGCAGCAATAGATCCATTGAGAGAAGTCGGTTGGAGGACGATGTATTGAATCGGGACGCAATTTGAGTATTCCATCGTCATTAGGAGGCCCTGATCGTTACAATTGACTATGAGTTTTGCGTCCGATTCCAAAATCTAGACTCACAGGTGAACGACTATAAGGTGCCCGAGGCAGCAATAGACCCTTGTAGACAAGTCGGCAGGAGGACGATGTATTGAATCTGGACGCAATTTGAGTGTTCCATCGTCACTTGGAGGGCCTGAGCGTTTCAATTAACTTTCGGTTTTGCGTCCGATTCGAAAATCTAGACTCGCAAGAGAACGACCAATAGGTGCCCGAGGCTGCAATAGACCCATGGAGTCAATTCGGCTGGAGGACGATGTATTGAACCTCGACGCAATTTGAGTATTCCATCGTCATTAGGTCGCCCTGAACGTTACAATTAACTATCAGTTTTGCGTCCGATTCGATAATCTAGACCCATAGGAGAACGACCATAAGGTGCCCGAGGCAGCAATAGACCCATGGAGACAAGTCGGCTGGAGGACGATGTATTGAATCGGGACGCAATTTGAGTGTTCCATCGTCTTTAAGAGGCCCTGAACGCTACAATTAACTATCAGTTTTGCGTCCGATTCGATAATCTAAACTCACAGGAGAACGACAATAAGGTGCCCGAGGCAACAATAGACCCATGGAGACAAGTCGGCTGGAGGACGATAAATTGAATCGGGACAAAATTATAGTGTTCCACCGTCATTAGGAGGCCCTGAACGTTACAATTAACTATTAGTTTTGCGTCCGATTCGATAATCTAGACTCACAGGAGAATGACCACAAGGTGCCCGAGGCGGCAATAGACCCTTGGAGAGAAGTCGGCTGGAGGACGATGTATTGAATCTCGACGCAATTTGAGTGTTCTATCGTCATTAGGAGGCCCTGAACGTTACAATTAACTATCAGTTTTGCGTCCGATTCGATAATCTAGACTCACAGGAGAACGACCATAAGGTGCCCGAGGCAGCAATAGACCCATGGAGACAAGTCGGCTGGAGGACGATGTATTGAATCGGGACGCAATTTGAGTGTTCCATCGTCATTAGGAGGCCCTGAACGTTACAATTAACTATCAGTTTTGCATCCGATTCGATAATATAGAGTCACAGGATAACGACCATAAGGTGCCCGAGGCAGCAATAGACCCTTGGAGACAAGTCGGCTAGGGGACAATGTATTGAATTTCGACGCAATTTGAGTGTTCCATCGTCACTAGGAGGCCCTGAGCGTTACAATTACCTATCGGTTTTGCGTCCGATTCAAAATCTAGACTCACAGGAGAACGACCAATAGGTGCCCGAGGCTGCAATAGACCCATAGAGACAATTCGGCTGAAGGACGATGTATTGAATCGGGACGCAATTTTAGTGTTCCATCGTCATTAGGAGGCCCTGAACGTTACAATTAACTATCAGTTTTGCGTCCGATTCGAAAATCTAGACTCACAGGAGAACGACCATAAGGTGCCCGAGGCAGAAATAGACCCATGGAGACAAGTTGGCTGGAGGACCGTGTATTGAATCGGGACGCAATTTGAGTGTGCCATTGTCATTAGGAGGCCCTGAACGTTACAATTAACTATCAGTTTTGCGTCCGAATCGATAATCTAGACTCACAGGAGAACGACCATAAGGTGCCCGAGGCAGCAATAGATCCATTGAGAGAAGTCAGTTGGAGGACGATGTATTGAATCGGGACGCAATTTGAGTGTTCCATCGTCATTAGGAGGCCCTGAACGTTACAATTAACTATCAGTTTTGCGTCCGATTCGAAAATCTAGACTCACAGGTTGACGACCATGGGGTGCCCGAGGCAGCAATAGACCCTTGGAGACAAGTCGGCTAGAGGACGATGTATTGAATCTCGACGCAATTTGAGTGTTCCATCGTCACTAGGAGGCCCTGTGCGTTACAAATACCTATCAGTTTTGCGTCCGATTCGATATTCTAGACTCACAGGAGAACGACCATAAGGTGCCCGAGGCAGCAATAGACCCATGAGGACAAGTCGGCTGGAAGACGGTGTATTGAATCGGGACGCAATTTGAGTGTTCCATCGTCACTAGGAGGCCCTGAACGTTACAATTAACTATCAGGTTTGCGTCCGATTCGATAATCTGGAATCACAGGAGAACGACAATAAGGTGCCCGAGGCAGCAATAGACCCATGGTGATAAGTCGGCTGAAGGAGGATAGATTGAATCGGGACAAAATTTGAGTGTTCCATCGTCATTAGGAGGCCCTGAACGTTACAATTAACTATCAGTTTTGCGTCCGATTCGATACCCTAGACTCACAGGAGAACGACAACATGGTGCCCGAGGCAGCAATAGACCCATGGAGACATGTCGGCGGGAGGACGATGTATTGAATCAGGACGCAATTTGAGTGTTCCATCGTCATTAGGAGGCCCTGAACGTTACAATTATCTACCAGTTTTGCGCCCGATTCGATAATCTAGACTCACAGGAGAACGACCATAATGTGCCCGAGGCATCAATAGACCCATGGAGACAAGTCGGCTGGAGGACGATTTATTGAATCTCGACGCAATTTGAGTGTTCCATCGTCATTAGGAGGTCCTGAACGTTACAATTAACTATCAGTTTTGCGTCCGATTCGATAATCTAGACTCACAGGAGAAGGACCAGAAGGTGCCCGAGGTAGCAATAGATCCATTGAGAGAAGTCGGTTGGAGGACGATGTATTGAATCGGGACGCAATTTGAGTGTTCCATCGTCATTAGGAGGCCCTGAACGTTACAATTAACTATCAGTTTTGCGTCCGATTCGATAATCTAGACTCACAGGAGAACGACCATAAGGTGCCTGAGGCAGCAATAGACCCATGGAGACAAGTCGGCTGGAGGACGATGTATTGAATCGGGACGCAATTTGAGTGTTCCATCGTCTTTAGGAGGCACTGAACATTACAATTAAGTATCAGGTTGGTGTCCGATTCGATAATCTAGACTCACAGGAGAACGACAATAAGGTACCCGAGGCAGCAATAGACCCATGGAGACAAGTCGGCAGGAGGAAGATGTATTGAATCGGGACGCAATTTGAGTGTTCCATCGTCATTAGGAGGCCCTGAACGTTCAATTAACTATCAGGTTGGCGTCCGATTCGATAATCTAGACTCACAGGAGAACGACCATAAGGTGCCTGAGGCAGCAATAGACCCATGGAGACAAGTCGGCTAGAGGAAAATGTATTTAATTTCGACGCAATTTGAGTGTTCCATCGTCACTAGGAGGCCCTGAGCGTTAAAATTACCTATCGGTTTGGCGTCCGATTCGAAAATCTAGACTCACAGGACAACGACCAATAGGTGCCCGAGGCTGCAATAGACCCATAGAGATAATTCGGCTGGAGGACGATGTATTGAATCGGGACGCAATTTCAGTGTTCCATCGTCATTAGGAGGCCCTGAACGTTACAATTAACTATCAGTTTTGCGTCCGATTCGAAAATCTAGACTCACAGGAGAACGACCATAAGGTGCCCGAGGCAGCAATAGACCCATGGAGACAAGTCGGCTGGAAGACGATGTATTGAATCGGGACGCAATTTGAGTGTTCCATCGTCATTAGGAGGCCCTGAACGTTACAATTAATTATCAGTTTTGCGTCCGATTCGATAATCTAGACTCACAGGAGAACGACCATAAGGTGTCTGAGGCAGCAATAGACCCATGGACACAAGTCGGCTGGAGGACGATATATTGAATAAGGACGCAATTTGAGTGTTCCATCGTCATTAGGAGGCCCTGAACATTACAATTAACTATCAGTTTTGCGTCCGATTCGATAATCTAGACTCACAGGAGAACGACCATAAGGTGCCCGAGGCAGCAATAGACCCTTGGAGACAAGACGGCTAGGGGACAATGTATTGAATTTCGACGCAATTTGAGTGTTCCATCGTCACTAGGAGGCCCTGAGCGTTACAATTACCTATCGGTTTTGCGTCCGATTCAAAATCTAGACTCACAGGAGAACGACCAATAGGTGCCCGAGGCTGCAATAGACCCATAGAGACAATTCGGCTGAAGGACGATGTATTGAATCGGGACGCAATTTTAGTGTTCCATCGTCATTAGGAGGCCCTGAACGTTACAATTAACTATCAGTTTTGCGTCCGATTCGATACCCTAGACTCACAGGAGAACGACAACATGGTGCCCGAGGCAGCAATAGACCCATGGAGACATGTCGGCGGGAGGACGATGTATTGAATCAGGACGCAATTTGAGTGTTCCATCGTCATTAGGAGGCCCTGAACGTTACAATTATCTACCAGTTTTGCGCCCGATTCGATAATCTAGACTCACAGGAGAACGACCATAATGTGCCCGAGGCAGCAATAGACCCATGGAGACAAGTCGGCTGGAGGACGATTTATTGAATCTCGACGCAATTTGAGTGTTCCATCGTCATTAGGAGGTCCTGAACGTTACAATTAACTATCAGTTTTGCGTCCGATTCGATAATCTAGACTCACAGGAGAAGGACCAGAAGGTGCCCGAGGTAGCAATAGATCCATTGAGAGAAGTCGGTTGGAGGACGATGTATTGAATCGGGACGCAATTTGAGTGTTCCATCGTCATTAGGAGGCCCTGAACGTTACAATTAACTATCAGTTTTGCGTCCGATTCGATAATCTAGACTCACAGGAGAACGACCATAAGGTGCCTGAGGCAGCAATAGACCCATGGAGAAAAGTCGGCTGGAGGACGATGTATTGAATCGGGACGCAATTTGAGTGTTCCATCGTCTTTAGGAGGCACTGAACATTACAATTAAGTATCAGGTTGGTGTCCGATTCGATAATCTAGACTCACAGGAGAACGACAATAAGGTACCCGAGGCAGCAATAGACCCATGGAGACAAGTCGGCAGGAGGAAGATGTATTGAATCGGGACGCAATTTGAGTGTTCCATCGTCATTAGGAGGCCCTGAACGTTCAATTAACTATCAGGTTGGCGTCCGATTCGAAAATCTAGACTCACAGGAGAACGACCATAAGGTGCCTGAGGCAGCAATAGACCCATGGAGACAAGTCGGCTAGAGGAAAATGTATTTAATTTCGACGCAATTTGAGTGTTCCATCGTCACTAGGAGGCCCTGAGCGTTAAAATTACCTATCGGTTTGGCGTCCGATTCGAAAATCTAGACTCACAGGACAACGACCAATAGGTGCCCGAGGCTGCAATAGACCCATAGAGATAATTCGGCTGGAGGACGATGTATTGAATCGGGACGCAATTTCAGTGTTCCATCGTCATTAGGAGGCCCTGAACGTTACAATTAACTATCAGTTTCGCGTCCGATTCGAAAATCTAGACTCACAGGAGAACGACCATAAGGTGCCCGAGGCAGCAATAGACCCATGGAGACAAGTCGGCTGGAGGACGATGTATTGAATCGGGACGCAATTTGAGTGTTCCATCGTCATTAGGAGGCCCTGAACGTTACAATTAATTATCAGTTTTGCGTCCGATTCGATAATCTAGACTCACAGGAGAACGACCATAAGGTGTCTGAGGCAGCAATAGACCCATGGACACAAGTCGGCTGGAGGACGATATATTGAATAAGGACGCAATTTGAGTGTTCCATCGTCATTAGGAGGCCCTGAACATTACAATTAACTATCAGTTTTGCGTCCGATTCGATAATCTAGACTCACAGGAGAACGACCATAAGGTGCCCGAGGCAGCAATAGACCCTTGGAGACAAGACGGCTAGGGGACAATGTATTGAATTTCGACGCAATTTGAGTGTTCCATCGTCACTAGGAGGCCCTGAGCGTTACAATTACCTATCGGTTTTGCGTCCGATTCAAAATCTAGACTCACAGGAGAACGACCAATAGGTGCCCGAGGCTGCAATAGACCCATAGAGACAATTCGGCTGAAGGACGATGTATTGAATCGGGACGCAATTTTAGTGTTCCATCGTCATTAGGAGGCCCTGAACGTTACAATTAACTATCAGTTTTGCGTCCGATTCGAAAATCTAGACTCACAGGAGAACGACCATAAGGTGCCCGAGGCAGCAATAGACCCATGGAGACAAGTTGGCTGGAGGACGGTGTATTGAATCGGGACGCAATTTGAGTGTGCCATTGTCACTAGGAGGCCCTGAACGTTACAATTAACTATCAGTTTTGCGTCAGAATCGATAATCTAGACTCACAGGAGAACGACCATAAGGTGCCCGAGGCAGCAATAGATCCATTGAGAGAAGTCAGTTGGAGGACGATGTATTGAATCGGGACGCAATTTGAGTGTTCCATCGTCATTAGGAGGCCCTGAACGTTACAATTAACTATCAGTTTTGCGTCCGATTCGAAAATCTAGAGTCACAGGTGAACGACCATGGGGTGCCCGAGGCAGCAATAGACCCTTGGAGACAAGTCGGCTAGAGGACGATGTATTGAATCTCGACGCAATTTGAGTGTTCCATCGTCACTAGGAGGCCCTGTGCGTTACAAATACCTATCAGTTTTGCGTCCGATTCGATAATCTAGACTCACAGGAGAACGACCATACGGTGCCCGAGGCAGCAATAGACCCATGGAGACAAGTCGGCTGGAGGACGGTGTATTGAATCGGGACGCAATTTGAGTGTGCCATTGTCATTAGGAGGCCCTGAACGTTACAATTAACTATTAGTTTTGCGTCCGAATCGATAATCTAGACTCACAGGAGAACGACCATAAGGTGCCTGAGGCAGGAATAGACCCATGGAGACAAGTCGACTGGAGGACTATGTATTGAATCGGGACGCAATTTGAGTGTTCCATCGTCATTAGGAGGCCCTGAACGTTACAATTAACTATCAGTTTTGCGTCCGATTCGATACCCTAGACTCACAGGAGAACGACAACATGGTGCCCGAGGCAGCAATAGACCCATGGAGACAAGTCGGCTGGAGGACGATGTATTGAATCGGGACGCAATTTGAGTATTCCATCGTCATTAGGAGGCCCTGAACGTTACAATTAATTATCAGTTTTGCGTCCGATTCGATAATCTAGACTCACAGGAGAACGACCATAAGGTGCCCGAGGCAGCAATAGACCCATGGAGACAAGTCGGCTGGAGGACGATGTATTGAATCGGGACGCAATTTGAGTATTCCATCGTCATTAGGAGGCCCTGAACGTTACAATTAATTATCAGTTTTGCGTCCGATTCGATAATCTAGACTCACAGGAGAACGACCATAAGGTGTCTGAGGCAGCAATAGACCCATGGACACAAGTCGGCTGGAGGACGATATATTGAATCGGGACGCAATTTGAGTGTTTCATCGTCATTAGGAGGCCCTGAACATTACAATTAACTATCAGTTTTGCGTCCGATTCGATAATCTAGACTCACAGGAGAACGACTATAAGGTGCCTGAGGCAGCAATAGACCCTTGTAGACAAGTCGGCAGGAGGACGATGTATTGAATCTGGACGCAATTTGAGTTTTCCAACGTCACTTGGAGGGCCTCAGCGTTTCAATTAACTATCGGTTTTGCGTCCGATTCGAAAATCTAGACTCACAAGAGAACGACCAATAGGTGCCCGAGGCTGCAATAGACCCATGGAGTCAATTCGGCTGGAGGAAGATGTAATGAACCTCGACGCAATTTGAGTATTCCATCGTCATTAGGTCGCCCTGAACGTTACAATTAACTATCAGTTTTGCGTCCGATTCGATAATCTAGACTCACAGGAGAACGACCATAAGGTGCCCGAGGCAGCAATAGACCCACGGAGACCAGTCGGCCGGAGGACGATAAATTGAATCGGGACAAAATTTGAGTGTTCCATCGTCATTAGGAGGCCCTGAACGTTACAATTAACTATTAGTTTTGCGTCCGATTCGATAATCTAGACTCACAGTTGAATGACCACAAGGTGCCCGAGGCAGGAATAGACACTTGGAGAGAAGTCGGCTGGAGGACGATGTATTGAATCTCGACGCAATTTGAGTGTTCCATCGTCATTAGGAGGCCCTGAACGTTACAATTAACTATCAGTTTTGCGTCCGATTCGATAATCTAGACTCACAGGAGAACGACCATAAGGTGCCCGAGGCAGCATTAGACCCATGGAGACAAGTCGGCTGGAGGACGATGTATTGAATCGGGACGCAATTTGAGTGTTCCATCGTCATTAGGAGGCCCTGAACGTTACAATTAACTATCAGTTTTGCATCCGATTCGATAATATAGAGTCACAGGATAACGACCACAAGGTGCCCGAGGCAGCAATAGACCCTTGGAGACAAGTCGGCTAGGGGACAATGTATTGAATTTCGACGCAATTTGAGTGTTCCATCGTCACTAGGAGGCCCTGAGCGTTACAATTACCTATCGGTTTTGCGTCCGATTCAAAATCTAGACTCACAGGAGAACGACCAATAGGTGCCCGAGGCTGCAATAGACCCATAGAGACAATTCGGCTGAAGGACGATGTATTGAATCGGGACGCAATTTTAGTGTTCCATCGTCATTAGGAGGCCCTGAACGTTACAATTAACTATCAGTTCTGCGTCCGATTCGAAAATCTAGACTCACAGGAGAACGACCATAAGGTGCCCGAGGCAGCAATAGACCCATGGAGACAAGTTGGCTGGAGGACGGTGTATTGAATCGGGACGCAATTTGAGTGTGCCATTGTCATTAGGAGGCCCTGAACGTTACAATTAACTATCAGTTTTGCGTCCGAATCGATAATCTAGACTCACACGAGAACGACCATAAGGTGCCCGAGGCAGCAATAGATCCATTGAGAGAAGTCAGTTGGAGGACGATGTATTGAATCGGGACGCAATTTGAGTGTTCCATCGTCATTAGGAGGCCCTGAACGTTACAATTAACTATCAGTTTTGCGTCCGATTCGAAAATCTAGACTCACAGCTGAACGACCATGGGGTGCCCGAGGCAGCAATAGACCCTTGGAGACAAGTCGGCTAGAGGACGATGTATTGAATCTCGACGCAATTTGAGTGTTCCATCGTCACTAGGAGGCCCTGTGCGTTACAATTACCTATCAGTTTTGCGTCCGATTCGATAATCTAGACTCACAGGAGAACGACCATACGGTGCCCGAGGCAGCAATAGACCCATGGAGACAAGTCGGCTGGAGGACGGTGTAATGAATCGGGACGCAATTTGAGTGTGCCATTGTCATTAGGATGCCCTGAACGTTACAATTAACTATCAGTTTTGCGTCCGAATCGATAATCTAGACTCACAGGAGAACGACCATAAGGTGCCTGAGGCAGCATTAGACCCATGGAGACAAGTCGACTGGAGGAGTATGTATTGAATCGGGACGCAATTTGAGTGTTCCATCGTCATTAGGAGGCCCTGAACGTTACAATTAACTATCAGTATTGCGTCCGATTCGATAATCTAGACTCACGAGAGAACGACCATAAGGTGCCCGAGGCAGCAATAGACCCATGGAGACAAGTCGGCTGGAAGACGGTGTATTGAATCGGAACGCAATTTGAGTGTTCCATCCTCTTTAGGAGGCCCTGAACGTTACAATTAAATATCAGGTTTGCGTCCGATTCGATAATCTGGAATCACAGGAGAACGACAATAAGGTGCCCGAGGCATCAATAAACCCATGGAGATAAGTCGGCTGGAGGAGGATAGATTGAATCGGGACAAAATTTGAGTGTTCCATCGTCATTAGGAGGCCTTGAACGTTACAATTAACTATCAGTTTTGCGTCCGATTCGATACCCTAGACTCACAGGAGAACGACGACATGGTGCCCGAGGCAGCAATAGACCCATGGAGACATGTCGGCGGGAGGACGATGTATTGAATCAGGACGCAATTTGAGTGTTCCATCGTCATTAGGAGGCCCTGAACGTTACAATTATCTACCAGTTTTGCGCCCGATTCGATAATCTAGACTCACAGGAGAACGACCATAATGTGCCCGAGGCAGCAATAGACCCATGGAGACAAGTCGGCTGCAGGACGATTTATTGAATCTCGACGCAATTTGAGTGTTCCATCGTCATTAGGAGGTCCTGAACGTTACAATTAACTATCAGTTTTGCGTCCGATTCGATAATCTAGACCCACTGGAGAACGACCATAAGGTGAGCGTGGCAGAAATAGACCCATGGAGACAAGTCAGCTGGAGTACGATGTATTGAATCGGGACGCAATTTGAGTGTTCCATTGTCATTAGGAGGCCCTGAACGTTACAATTAACTATCAGTTTTACGTCCGATTCGATAATCTAGACTTACAGGAGAAGGACCATAAGGTGCCCGAGGCAGCAATAGATCCATTGAGAGAGGTCGGTTGGAGGACGATGTATTGAATCGGGACGCAATTTGAGTGTTCCATCGTCATTAAATGGCCCTGAACGTTACAATTAACTATCAGTTTTGCGTCCGATTCGAAAATTTAGACTCATAGGTGAACGACCATAAGGTGCCCGAGGCAGCAATAGACCCTTGGAGACAAGTCGGCTAGAGGACGATGTATTGAATCTCGACGCAATTTGAGTGTTCCATCGTCACTAGGAGGCCCTGAGCTTTACAATTACCTATCGGTTTGGCGTCCGATTCGAAAATCTAGACTCACAGGAGAACGACCAATAGGTGCCCGAGGATGCAATAGACCCATGGAGACAATTCGGCTGGAGGACGATGTATTGAATCGGGACGCAATTTGAGTGTTCCATCGTCTTTGGGAGGCCCTGAACGTTACAATTAACTATCAGATTTCCGTCCGATTCGATAATCTACACTCACAGGAGAATGACAATAAGGTGCCCGAGGCAGCAATAGACCCATGGAGACAAGTCGGCTGGAGGACGATAAATTGAATCAGTACAAAATTTGAGTGTTCCATCGTCATTAAGAGGCCCTGAACGTTACAATTAATTATCAGTTTTCGCCCGACTCTATAATTTAGACTCACATGAGAACGACCATAAGGTACCCGAGGCAGCAATAGACCCATGGAGACAAGTCGGCTGGAGGACGATGTATTGAATCGGGACGCAATTTGAGTGTTCCATCGTCATTAGGAGGCCCTGAACGTTACAATTAATTATCAGTTTTGCGCCCGACTCTATAATTTAGACTCACATGAGAACGACCATAAGGTACCCGAGGCAGCAATAGACCCATGGAGACAAGTCGGCTGGCATACGATTTATTGAATCTCGACGTAATTTGAGTGTTCGATCGTCATTAGGGGGTCTTGAACGTTACAATTAACTATCAGTTTTGCGTCCGATTCGATAATCTAGACTGACAGGAGAAGGACCATAAGGTGCCCGAGGCAGCAATAGATCCATTGAGAGAAGTCGGTTGTAGGACGATGTATTGAATCGGGACTCAATTTGAGTGTTCCATCGTCATTAGGAGGCCCTGAACGTTACAATTAACTATCAGTTTTGCGTCCGATTCGATAATCTAGACTCACAGGAGAACGACCATAAGGTGTCCGAGGCAGCAATAGACCCATGGAGACAAGTCGGCTGGAGGACGATGTATTGAATCGGGACGCAATTTGAGTGATCCATCGTCAGTAGGAGGCCCTGAACGTTACAATTAACTATTAGTTTTGCGTCCGATTCGATAATCTAGACTCACAGGAGAACGACCATAAGGTGCTCGAGGCAGCAATAGACCAATGGAGACAAGTCGTCTGGAGGACGATGTATTGAATCGGGAAGCAATTTGAGTGTTGCATCGTCATTAGGAGGCCCTGAACGATGTAATTAACTATCAGTTTTGCGTCCGATTCGATTATCTAGACTCACAGGAGAACGACCATAAGGTGCTAGAGGCAAGAATAGACCAATGGAGACAAGTCGGCTGGAGGACGATGTATTGAATCTCGTCGCAATTTGAGTGTTCCATCGTCATTAGGAGGCCCTGAACGTTCGAATTAACTATCAGTTGAGAGTCCGATTCGTAAACCAAGACTCACAGGAGAACGACTGTAAGGTGCCTGAAGCAACAATAGACACATGGAGAGAACTCGCCTAGAGGACGATGTATTGAATCTCGACGGAATTTGAGTGTTCCATCGTCATTAGGAGGCCCTGAACGTTACAATTGACTATCAGTTTTGCGTCCGATTCGAAAATCTAGACTCACAGGAGAACGACCAATAGGTGCCCGAGGCAGCAATGGACCCATGGAGACATGTCGGCTGGAGGACGATGTATTGAATCGGGACGCAATTTGAGTGTTCCATCATCATTAGGAGGCACTGAACGTTAGAATTAACTATCAGATTTGCGTCCGATTCGATAATCTAGACTCACAGAAGGACGACCATAAGCTGCCCGAGGCAACAATATACCCATGGAGACAAGTCGGCTGGAGGACGATGAATTGAAACGGGACACAATTTGAGTGTTCCATCCTCTTTAGGAGGCCCTGAACATTACAATTAACTATCAGTTTTACGTCCGATTCGATAATCTAGACTCACAGGAAAACGACCATAAGGTGCCCGAGGCAGCAGTAGACTCATGGAGACAAGTCGGCTGGTGGACGATGTATTGAATCGGGACGCAATTTGAGCGTTCCATCGTCATTAGGAGGCCCTGAACGTTACAATTAACTATCAGTTTTGCGTCCGATTCGTAAATCTAGTCTTACAGGAGAACGACCAATAGGTGCCCGAGGCAGCAATGGACCCATGGAGACAAGACGGCTGGAGGACGATGTTATGAATCGGGACGCAATTTGAGTGTTCCATCGTCATTAGGAGGCCCTGAACGTTACAATTAACTATCAGTTTTGCGTCCGATTCGATAATCTAGACTCACAGGAGAACGACCAATAGGTGCCCGAGGCAGCAAAGGACCCATGGAGTCATGTCGGCTGGAGGACGATGTATTGAATCGGGACGCAATTTGAGTGTTCCATCGTCATTAGGAGGCACTGAACGTTACAATTAACTATCAGATTTGCGTCCGATTCGATAATCTAGACTCACAGGAGAACGACCATAAGGTGCCCGAGGCAGCAATGGACCCATGGAGTCATGTCGGCTGGAGGACGATGTATTGAATCGGGACGCAATTTGAGTGTTCCATCGTCATTAGGAGGCCCTGAACGTTACAATTAACTATCATTTTTGCGTCCGATTCGATAATCTAGACTCACAGGAGAACGACCATAAGGTGTCCGAGGCAGCAATAGACCCATGGAGACAAGTCGGCTGGAGGACGATGTATTGAATCGGGACGCAATTTGAGTGTTCCATCGTCATTAGGAGGCCCTGAACGTTACAATTAACTAGTAGTTTTGCGTCCGATTCGATAATCTAGACTCACAGGAGAACGACCATAAGGTGATCGAGGCAGCAATAGACCAATGGAGACAAGTCGGCTGGAGGACGATGTATTGAATCGGGACGCAATTTGAGTGTTCCATCGTCATTAGGAGGCCCTGAACGTTACAATTAACTATCAGTTTTGCGCACGATTCGATAATCTAGACTCACAGGAGAACGACCATAAGGTGCCCGAGGCAGCAATAGACCCATGGAGACAATGCGGCTGTAGGACGATTTATTTAATCTCGACGCAATTTGAGTGTTCCATCGTCATTAGGAGGTCCTGAACGTTACAATTAAATATCAGTTTTGCGTCCGATTCGATAATGTAGACTCACAGGAGGACGACCATAAGGTGCCCGTGGCAGCAATAGACCCATGGAGACAAGTCGGCTGGAGGAAGATGTATTGACTCGGGACGCAATTTGAGTGTTCCATCGTCATTAGAAGGCCCTGAACGTTACAATTAACTATCAGTTTTCCGTCCGATTCGATATTCTAGACTCACAGGAGAACGACAATAAGGTGCCCGAGGCAGCAATAGACCCATGGAGACAAGTCGTCTGGAGGAAGATGTATTGAATCGGGACGCAATTTGAGTGTTCCATCGTCATTAGGAGGCCCTGAACGTTACAATTAACTATCAGTTTTGCGTCCGATTCTTTAATCTAGACTCACAGGAGAACGATCATAAAGTGCCCGAGTCAGCAGTAGACCCTTGGAGACAAGTCGGCTAGAGGACGATGTATTGAATCTCGACGCAATTTGAGTGTTCCATCGTCACTAGGAGGCCCTGAGCGTTACAATTACCTATCGGTTTTGCGTCCGATTCGAAAATCTAGACGCACAGGAGAAGGACCAATAGGTGCCCGAGGCTGCAATAGACCCATGATGACAATTAGGCTGGAGGATGATGTATTGAATCGGGATGCAATTTGAGTGTTCCAACGTCATTAGGAGGCCCTGAACGTTACAATTAACTATCAGGTTGGCGTCCGATTCGATAATCTAGACTCACAGGAGAACGACCATAAGGTGCCCGAGGCAGCAATAGACCCATGGAGACAAGTCGGCTGGAGGACGATGTATTGAATCGGGACGCAATTTGAGTGTTGCATCGTCATTAGGAGGCCCTGAACGTTAGAATTAACTATCAGGTTGGAGTCCGATTCGATAATCTAGACTCACAGGAGAAAGACCAGAAGGTGCCCGAGGCAGCAATAGATCCATTGAGAGAAGTCGGTTGGAGGACGATGTATTGAATCGGGACGCAATTTGAGTGTTCCATCGTCATTAGGAGCCCCTGAACGTTACAATTAACTATCAGTTTTGCGTCCGATTCGATAATCTAGACTCACAGGAGAACGAGCATAAGGTGCCCGAGGCAGGAATAGACCCATGGAGACAAGTCGGCTGGAGGAAGATGTATTGAATCTGGACGCAATTTGAGTGTTCCATAGTCATTAGGAGGCCCTGAACGTTACTATTAACTATCAGGTTGGCGTCCGATTTGATAATCTAAACTCACAGGAGAAGGACCAGAAGGTGCCCGAGGCAGCAATAGATCCATTGAGCGAAGTCGGTTGGAGGACGATGTATTGAATCGGGACGCAATTTGAGTATTCCATCGTCATTAGGAGGCCCTGAACGTTACAATTAACTATGAGTTTTGCGTCCGATTCCAAAATCTAGACTCACAGGTGAACGACTATAAGGTGCCCGAGGCAGCAATAGACCCTTGTAGACAAGTCGGCAGGAGGACGATGTATTGAATCTGGACGCAATTTGAGTGTTCCATCGTCACTTGGAGGGCCTGAGCGTTTCAATTAACTATCGGTTTTGCGTCCGATTCGAAAATCTAGACTCACAAGAGAACGACCAATAGGTGCCCGAGGCTGCAATAGACCCATGGAGTCAATTCGGCTGGAGGACGATGTATTGAACCTCGACGCAATTTGAGTATTCCATCGTCATTAGGTCGCCCTGAACGTTACAATTAACTATCAGTTATGCGTCCGATTCGATAATCTAGACTCACAGGAGAACGACCATAAGGTGCCCGATGCAGCAATAGACCCATGGAGACAAGTCGCCTGGAGGACGATGTATTGAATCGGGACGCAATTTGAGTGTTCCATCGTCCTTAAGAGGCCTTGAACGCTACAATTAACTATCAGGTTTGCGTCCGATTCGATAATCTAAACTCACAGGAGAACGACAATAAGGTGCCCGAGGCAGCAATAGACCCATGGAGACAAGTCGGCTGGAGGACGATAAATTGAATCGGGACAAAATTTGAGTGTTCCATCGTCATTAGGAGGCCCTGAACGTTACAATTAACTATTAGTTTTGCGTCCGATTCGATAATCTAGACTCACAGGAGAATGACCACAAGGTGCCCGAGGCGGCAATAGACCCTTGGAGACATGTCGGCGGGAGGACGATGTATTGAATCAGGACGCAATTTGAGTGTTCCATCGTCATTAGGAGGCCCTGAACGTTACAATTATCTACCAGTTTTGCGCCCGATTCGATAATCTAGACTCACAGGAGAACGACCATAATGTGCCCGAGGCAGCAATAGACCCATGGAGACAAGTCGGCTGGAGGACGATTTATTGAATCTCGACGCAATTTGAGTGTTCCATCGTCTTTAGGAGGTCCTGAACGTTACAATTAACTATCAGTTTTGCGTCCGATTCGATAATCTAGACTCACAGGAGAAGGACCAGAAGGTGCCCGAGGCAGCAATAGATCCATTGAGAGAAGTCGGTTGGAGGACGATGTATTGAATCGGGACGCAATTTGAGTGTTCCATCGTCATTATGAGGCCCTGAACGTTACAATTAACTATCAGGTTGGCAACCGATTCGATAATCTAGACTCACAGGAGAACGACCATAAGGTGCCTGAGGCAGCAATAGACCCATGGAGACAAGTCGGCTAGAGGAAAATGTATTTAATTTCGACGCAATTTGAGTGTTCCATCGTCACTAGGAGGCCCTGAGCGTTAAAATTACCTATCGGTTTTGCGTCCGATTCGAAAATCTAGACTCACAGGAGAACGACCAATAGGTGCCCGAGGCTGCAATAGACCCATAGAGATAATTCGGCTGGAGGACGATGTATTGAATCGGGACGCAATTTTAGGGTTCCATCGTCATTAGGAGGCCCTGAACGTTACAATTAACTATCAGTTTTGCGTCCGATTCGAAAATCTAGACTCACAGGAGAACGACCATAAGGTGCCCGAGGCAGCAATAGACCCATGGAGACAAGTCGGCTGGAGGACGATGTATTGAATCGGGACGCAATTTGAGTGTTCCATCGTCATTAGGAGGCCCTGAACGTTACAATTAATTATCAGTTTTGCGTCCGATTCGATAATCTAGACTCACAGGAGAACGACCATAAGGTGTCTGAGGCAGCAATAGACCCATGGACACAAGTCGGCTGGAGGACGATATATTGAATCGGGACGCAATTTGAGTGTTCCATCGTCATTAGGAGGCCCTGAACATTACAATTAACTATCAGTTTTGCGTCCGATTCGATAATCTAGACTCACAGGAGAACGACCATAAGGTGCCCGAGGCAGAAATAGACCCATGGAGACAAGTCAGCTGGAGTACGATGTATTGAATCGGGACGCAATTTGAGTGTTCCATTGTCATTAGGAGGCCCTGAACGTTACAATTAACTATCAGTTTTGCGTCCGATTCGAAAATCTAGACTCACAGGAGAACGACCATAAGGTGCCCGAGGCAGCAATAGACCCATGGAGACAAGTTGGCTGGAGGACCGTGTATTGAATCGGGACGCAATTTGAGTGTGCCATTGTCATTAGGAGGCCCTGAACGTTACAATTAACTATCAGTTTTGCGTCCGAATCGATAATCTAGACTCACAGGAGAACGACCATAAGGTGCCCGAGGCAGCAATAGATCCATTGAGAGAAGTCAGTTGGAGGACGATGTATTGAATCGGGACGCAATTTGAGTGTTCCATCGTCATTAGGAGGCCCTGAACGTTACAATTAACTATCAGTTTTGCGTCCGATTCGAAAATCTAGACTCACAGGTTGACGACCATGGGGTGCCCGAGGCAGCAATAGACCCTTGGAGACAAGTCGGCTAGAGGACGATGTATTGAATCTCGACGCAATTTGAGTGTTCCATCGTCACTAGGAGGCCCTGTGCGTTACAAATACCTATCAGTTTTGCGTCCGATTCGATATTCTAGACTCACAGGAGAACGACCATAAGGTGCCCGAGGCAGCAATAGACCCATGAGGACAAGTCGGCTGGAAGACGGTGTATTGAATCGGGACGCAATTTGAGTGTTCCATCGTCTTTAGGAGGCCCTGAACGTTACAATTAACTATCAGGTTTGCGTCCGATTCGATAATCTGGAATCACAGGAGAACGACAATAAGGTGCCCGAGGCAGCAATAGACCCATGGTGATAAGTCGGCTGAAGGAGGATAGATTGAATCGGGACAAAATTTGAGTGTTCCATCGTCATTAGGAGGCCCTGAACGTTACAATTAACTATCAGTTTTGCGTCCGATTCGATACCCTAGACTCACAGGAGAACGACAACATGGTGCCCGAGGCAGCAATAGACCCATGGAGACATGTCGGCGGGAGGACGATGTATTGAATCAGGACGCAATTTGAGTGTTCCATCGTCATTAGGAGGCCCTGAACGTTACAATTATCTACCAGTTTTGCGCCCGATTCGATAATCTAGACTCACAGGAGAACGACCATAATGTGCCCGAGGCAGCAATAGACCCATGGAGACAAGTCGGCTGGAGGACGATTTATTGAATCTCGACGCAATTTGAGTGTTCCATCGTCATTAGGAGGTCCTGAACGTTACAATTAACTATCAGTTTTGCGTCCGATTCGATAATCTAGACTCACAGGAGAAGGACCAGAAGGTGCCCGAGGTAGCAATAGATCCATTGAGAGAAGTCGGTTGGAGGACGATGTATTGAATCGGGACGCAATTTGAGTGTTCCATCGTCATTAGGAGGCCCTGAACGTTACAATTAACTATCAGTTTTGCGTCCGATTCGATAATCTAGACTCACAGGAGAACGACCATAAGGTGCCTGAGGCAGCAATAGACCCATGGAGACAAGTCGGCTGGAGGACGATGTATTGAATCGGGACGCAATTTGAGTGTTCCATCGTCATTAGGAGGCCCTGAACGTTCAATTAACTATCAGGTTGGCGTCCGATTCGATAATCTAGACTCACAGGAGAACGACCATAAGGTGTCTGAGGCAGCAATAGACCCATGGACACAAGTCGGCTGGAGGACGATATATTGAATAAGGACGCAATTTGAGTGTTCCATCGTCATTAGGAGGCCCTGAACATTACAATTAACTATCAGTTTTGCGTCCGATTCGATAATCTAGACTCACAGGAGAACGACCATAAGGTGCCCGAGGCAGCAATAGACCCTTGGAGACAAGACGGCTAGGGGACAATGTATTGAATTTCGACGCAATTTGAGTGTTCCATCGTCACTAGGAGGCCCTGAGCGTTACAATTACCTATCGGTTTTGCGTCCGATTCAAAATCTAGACTCACAGGAGAACGACCAATAGGTGCCCGAGGCTGCAATAGACCCATAGAGACAATTCGGCTGAAGGACGATGTATTGAATCGGGACGCAATTTTAGTGTTCCATCGTCATTAGGAGGCCCTGAACGTTACAATTAACTATCAGTTTTGCGTCCGATTCGAAAATCTAGACTCACAGGAGAACGACCATAAGGTGCCCGAGGCAGCAATAGACCCATGGAGACAAGTTGGCTGGAGGACGGTGTATTGAATCGGGACGCAATTTGAGTGTGCCATTGTCACTAGGAGGCCCTGAACGTTACAATTAACTATCAGTTTTGCGTCAGAATCGATAATCTAGACTCACAGGAGAACGACCATAAGGTGCCCGAGGCAGCAATAGATCCATTGAGAGAAGTCAGTTGGAGGACGATGTATTGAATCGGGACGCAATTTGAGTGTTCCATCGTCATTAGGAGGCCCTGAACGTTACAATTAACTATCAGTTTTGCGTCCGATTCGAAAATCTAGACTCACAGGTGAACGACCATGGGGTGCCCGAGGCAGCAATAGACCCTTGGAGACAAGTCGGCTAGAGGACGATGTATTGAATCTCGACGCAATTTGAGTGTTCCATCGTCACTAGGAGGCCCTGTGCGTTACAAATACCTATCAGTTTTGCGTCCGATTCGATAATCTAGACTCACAGGAGAACGACCATACGGTGCCCGAGGCAGCAATAGACCCATGGAGACAAGTCGGCTGGAGGACGGTGTATTGAATCGGGACGCAATTTGAGTGTGCCATTGTCATTAGGAGGCCCTGAACGTTACAATTAACTATCAGTTTTGCGTCCGAATCGATAATCTAGACTCACAGGAGAACGACCATAAGGTGCCTGAGGCAGGAATAGACCCATGGAGACAAGTCGACTGGAGGACTATGTATTGAATCGGGACGCAATTTGAGTGTTCCATCGTCATTAGGAGGCCCTGAACGTTACAATTAACTATCAGTTTTGCGTCCGATTCGATACCCTAGACTCACAGGAGAACGACAACATGGTGCCCGAGGCAGCAATAGACCCATGGAGACAAGTCGGCTGGAGGACGATGTATTGAATCGGGACGCAATTTGAGTATTCCATCGTCATTAGGAGGCCCTGAACGTTACAATTAATTATCAGTTTTGCGTCCGATTCGATAATCTAGACTCACAGGAGAACGACCATAAGGTGCCCGAGGCAGCAATAGACCCATGGAGACAAGTCGGCTGGAGGACGATGTATTGAATCGGGACGCAATTTGAGTATTCCATCGTCATTAGGAGGCCCTGAACGTTACAATTAATTATCAGTTTTGCGTCCGATTCGATAATCTAGACTCACAGGAGAACGACCATAAGGTGTCTGAGGCAGCAATAGACCCATGGACACAAGTCGGCTGGTGGACGATATATTGAATCGGGACGCAATTTGAGTGTTTCATCGTCATTAGGAGGCCCTGAACATTACAATTAACTATCAGTTTTGCGTCCGATTCGATAATCTAGACTCACAGGAGAACGACTATAAGGTGCCTGAGGCAGCAATAGACCCTTGTAGACAAGTCGGCAGGAGGACGATGTATTGAATCTGGACGCAATTTGAGTTTTCCAACGTCACTTGGAGGGCCTCAGCGTTTCAATTAACTATCGGTTTTGCGTCCGATTCGAAAATCTAGACTCACAAGAGAACGACCAATAGGTGCCCGAGGCTGCAATAGACCCATGGAGTCAATTCGGCTGGAGGAAGATGTAATGAACCTCGACGCAATTTGAGTATTCCATCGTCATTAGGTCGCCCTGAACGTTACAATTAACTATCAGTTTTGCGTCCGATTCGATAATCTAGACTCACAGGAGAACGACCATAAGGTGCCCGAGGCAGCAATAGACCCACGGAGACCAGTCGGCCGGAGGACGATAAATTGAATCGGGACAAAATTTGAGTGTTCCATCGTCATTAGGAGGCCCTGAACGTTACAATTAACTATTAGTTTTGCGTCCGATTCGATAATCTAGACTCACAGTTGAATGACCACAAGGTGCCCGAGGCGGCAATAGACACTTGGAGAGAAGTCGGCTGGAGGACGATGTATTGAATCTCGACGCAATTTGAGTGTTCCATCGTCATTAGGAGGCCCTGAACGTTACAATTAACTATCAGTTTTGCGTCCGATTCGATAATCTAGACTCACAGGAGAACGACCATAAGGTGCCCGAGGCAGCATTAGACCCATGGAGACAAGTCGGCTGGAGGACGATGTATTGAATCGGGACGCAATTTGAGTGTTCCATCGTCATTAGGAGGCCCTGAACGTTACAATTAACTATCAGTTTTGCATCCGATTCGATAATATAGAGTCACAGGATAACGACCATAAGGTGCCCGAGGCAGCAATAGACCCTTGGAAACAAGTCGGCTAGGGGACAATGTATTGAATTTCGACGCAATTTGAGTGTTCCAACGTCACTAGGAGGCCCTGAGCGTTACAATTACCTATCGGTTTTGCGTCCGATTCAAAATCTAGACTCACAGGAGAACGACCAATAGGTGCCCGAGGCTGCAATAGACCCATAGAGACAATTCGGCTGAAGGACGATGTATTGAATCGGGACGCAATTTTAGTGTTCCATCGTCATTAGGAGGCCCTGAACGTTACAATTAACTATCAGTTCTGCGTCCGATTCGAAAATCTAGACTCACAGGAGAACGACCATAAGGTGCCCGAGGCAGCAATAGACCCATGGAGACAAGTTGGCTGGAGGACGGTGTATTGAATCGGGACGCAATTTGAGTGTGCCATTGTCATTAGGAGGCCCTGAACGTTACAATTAACTATCAGTTTTGCGTCCGAATCGATAATCTAGACTCACACGAGAACGACCATAAGGTGCCCGAGGCAGCAATAGATCCATTGAGAGAAGTCAGTTGGAGGACGATGTATTGAATCGGGACGCAATTTGAGTGTTCCATCGTCATTAGGAGGCCCTGAACGTTACAATTAACTATCAGTTTTGCGTCCGATTCGAAAATCTAGACTCACAGCTGAACGACCATGGGGTGCCCGAGGCAGCAATAGACCCTTGGAGACAAGTCGGCTAGAGGACGATGTATTGAATCTCGACGCAATTTGAGTGTTCCATCGTCACTAGGAGGCCCTGTGCGTTACAATTACCTATCAGTTTTGCGTCCGATTCGATAATCTAGACTCACAGGAGAACGACCATACGGTGCCCGAGGCAGCAATAGACCCATGGAGACAAGTCGGCTGGAGGACGGTGTAATGAATCGGGACGCAATTTGAGTGTGCCATTGTCATTAGGATGCCCTGAACGTTACAATTAACTATCAGTTTTGCGTCCGAATCGATAATCTAGACTCACAGGAGAACGACCATAAGGTGCCTGAGGCAGCATTAGACCCATGGAGACAAGTCGACTGGAGGAGTATGTATTGAATCGGGACGCAATTTGAGTGTTCCATCGTCATTAGGAGGCCCTGAACGTTACAATTAACTATCAGTATTGCGTCCGATTCGATAATCTAGACTCACGAGAGAACGACCATAAGGTGCCCGAGGCAGCAATAGACCCATGGAGACAAGTCGGCTGGAAGACGGTGTATTGAATCGGGACGCAATTTGAGTGTTCCATCCTCTTTAGGAGGCCCTGAACGTTACAATTAAATATCAGGTTTGCGTCCGATTCGATAATCTGGAATCACAGGAGAACGACAATAAGGTGCCCGAGGCATCAATAAACCCATGGAGATAAGTCGGCTGGAGGAGGATAGATTGAATCGGGACAAAATTTGAGTGTTCCATCGTCATTAGGAGGCCTTGAACGTTACAATTAACTATCAGTTTTGCGTCCGATTCGATACCCTAGACTCACAGGAGAACGACGACATGGTGCCCGAGGCAGCAATAGACCCATGGAGACATGTCGGCGGGAGGACGATGTATTGAATCAGGACGCAATTTGAGTGTTCCATCGTCATTAGGAGGCCCTGAACGTTACAATTATCTACCAGTTTTGCGCCCGATTCGATAATCTAGACTCACAGTAGAACGACCATAATGTGCCCGAGGCAGCAATAGACCCATGGAGACAAGTCGGCTGCAGGACGATTTATTGAATCTCGACGCAATTTGAGTGTTCCATCGTCATTAGGAGGTCCTGAACGTTACAATTAACTATCAGTTTTGCGTCCGATTCGATAAACTAGACCCACTGGAGAACGACCATAAGGTGAGCGTGGCAGAAATAGACCCATGGAGACAAGTCAGCTGGAGTACGATGTATTGAATCGGGACGCAATTTGAGTGTTCCATTGTCATTAGGAGGCCCTGAACGTTACAATTAACTATCAGTTTTACGTCCGATTCGATAATCTAGACTTACAGGAGAAGGACCATAAGGTGCCCGAGGCAGCAATAGATCCATTGAGAGAGGTCGGTTGGAGGACGATGTATTGAATCGGGACGCAATTTGAGTGTTCCATCGTCATTAAATGGCCCTGAACGTTACAATTAACTATCAGTTTTGCGTCCGATTCGAAAATTTAGACTCATAGGTGAACGACCATAAGGTGCCCGAGGCAGCAATAGACCCTTGGAGACAAGTCGGCTAGAGGACGATGTATTGAATCTCGACGCAATTTGAGTGTTCCATCGTCACTAGGAGGCCCTGAGCTTTACAATTACCTATCGGTTTGGCGTCCGATTCGAAAATCTAGACTCACAGGAGAACGACCAATAGGTGCCCGAGGATGCAATAGACCCATGGAGACAATTCGGCTGGAGGACGATGTATTGAATCGGGACGCAATTTGAGTGTTCCATCGTCTTTGGGAGGCCCTGAACGTTACAATTAACTATCAGATTTCCGTCCGATTCGATAATCTAGACTCACAGGAGAATGACAATAAGGTGCCCGAGGCAGCAATAGACCCATGGAGACAAGTCGGCTGGAGGACGATAAATTGAATCAGTACAAAATTTGAGTGTTCCATCGTCATTAAGAGGCCCTGAACGTTACAATTAATTATCAGTTTTCGCCCGACTCTATAATTTAGACTCACATGAGAACGACCATAAGGTACCCGAGGCAGCAATAGACCCATGGA
Source organism: Schistocerca cancellata (assembly GCF_023864275.1). Classification (NCBI taxonomy): domain Eukaryota; kingdom Metazoa; phylum Arthropoda; class Insecta; order Orthoptera; family Acrididae; genus Schistocerca; species Schistocerca cancellata. The sequence continues at coordinate 459,624,791 of NC_064634.1, read as the reverse complement.
GACAAGTCATCTGGAGGACGATGTATTGAATCGGGACGCAATTTGAGTGTTCCATCGTCATTAGGAGGCCCTGAACGTTACAATTAATTATCAGTTTTGCGCCCGACTCTATAATTTAGACTCACATGAGAACGACCATAAGGTACCCGAGGCAGCAATAGACCCATGGAGACAAGTCGGCTGGCATACGATTTATTGAATCTCGACGTAATTTGAGTGTTCGATCGTCATTAGGGGGTCTTGAACGTTACAATTAACTATCAGTTTTGCGTCCGATTCGATAATCTAGACTGACAGGAGAAGGACCATAAGGTGCCCGAGGCAGCAATAGATCCATTGAGAGAAGTCGGTTGTAGGACGATGTATTGAATCGGGACTCAATTTGAGTGTTCCATCGTCATTAGGAGGCCCTGAACGTTACAATTAACTATCAGTTTTGCGTCCGATTCGATAATCTAGACTCACAGGAGAACGACCATAAGGTGTCCGAGGCAGCAATAGACCCATGGAGACAAGTCGGCTGGAGGACGATGTATTGAATCGGGACGCAATTTGAGTGATCCATCGTCAGTAGGAGGCCCTGAACGTTACAATTAACTATTAGTTTTGCGTCCGATTCGATAATCTAGACTCACAGGAGAACGACCATAAGGTGCTCGAGGCAGCAATAGACCAATGGAGACAAGTCGTCTGGAGGACGATGTATTGAATCGGGAAGCAATTTGAGTGTTGCATCGTCATTAGGAGGCCCTGAACGATGTAATTAACTATCAGTTTTGCGTCCGATTCGATTATCTAGACTCACAGGAGAACGACCATAAGGTGCTAGAGGCAAGAATAGACCAATGGAGACAAGTCGGCTGGAGGACGATGTATTGAATCTCGTCGCAATTTGAGTGTTCCATCGTCATTAGGAGGCCCTGAACGTTCTAATTAACTATCAGTTGAGAGTCCGATTCGTAAACCAAGACTCACAGGAGAACGACTGTAAGGTGCCTGAAGCAACAATAGACACATGGAGAGAACTCGCCTAGAGGACGATGTATTGAATCTCGACGGAATTTGAGTGTTCCATCGTCATTAGGAGGCCCTGAACGTTACAATTGACTATCAGTTTTGCGTCCGATTCGAAAATCTAGACTCACAGGAGAACGACCAATAGGTGCCCGAGGCAGCAATGGACCCATGGAGACATGTCGGCTGGAGGACGATGTATTGAATCGGGACGCAATTTGAGTGTTCCATCATCATTAGGAGGCACTGAACGTTAGAATTAACTATCAGATTTGCGTCCGATTCGATGATCTAGACTCACAGAAGGACGACCATAAGCTGCCCGAGGCAACAATATACCCATGGAGACAAGTCGGCTGGAGGACGATGAATTGAAACGGGACACAATTTGAGTGTTCCATCCTCTTTAGGAGGCCCTGAACATTACAATTAACTATCAGTTTTACGTCCGATTCGATAATCTAGACTCACAGGAAAACGACCATAAGGTGCCCGAGGCAGCAGTAGACTCATGGAGACAAGTCGGCTGGTGGACGATGTATTGAATCGGGACGCAATTTGAGCGTTCCATCGTCATTAGGAGGCCCTGAACGTTACAATTAACTATCAGTTTTGCGTCCGATTCGTAAATCTAGTCTTACAGGAGAACGACCAATAGGTGCCCGAGGCAGCAATGGACCCATGGAGACAAGACTGCTGGAGGACGATGTTATGAATCGGGACGCAATTTGAGTGTTCCATCGTCATTAGGAGGCCCTGAACGTTACAATTAACTATCAGTTTTGCGTCCGATTCGATAATCTAGACTCACAGGAGAACGACCAATAGGTGCCCGAGGCAGCAAAGGACCCATGGAGTCATGTCGGCTGGAGGACTATGTATTGAATCGGGACGCAATTTGAGTGTTGCATCGTCATTAGGAGGCACTGAACGTTACAATTAACTATCAGATTTGCGTCCGATTCGATAATCTAGACTCACAGGAGAACGACCATAAGGTGCCCGAGGCAGCAATGGACCCATGGAGTCATGTCGGCTGGAGGACGATGTATTGAATCGGGACGCAATTTGAGTGTTCCATCGTCATTAGGAGGCCCTGAACGTTACAATTAACTATCATTTTTGCGTCCGATTCGATAATCTAGACTCACAGGAGAACGACCATAAGGTGCCCGAGGCAGCAATAGACCCATGGAGACAATGCGGCTGTAGGACGATTTATTGAATCTCGACGCAATTTGAGTGTTCCATCGTCATTAGGAGGTCCTGAACGTTACAATTAAATATCAGTTTTGCGTCCGATTCGATAATGTAGACTCACAGGAGAACGACCATAAGGTGCCCGTGGCAGCAATAGACCCATGGAGACAAGTCGGCTGGAGGAAGATGTATTGACTCGGGACGCAATTTGAGTGTTCCATCGTCATTAGAAGGCCCTGAACGTTACAATTAACTATCATTTTTGCGTCCGATTCGATAATCTAGACTCACAGGAGAACGACCATAAGGTGCCCGAGGCAGCAATAGACCCATGGAGACAATGCGGCTGTAGGACGATTTATTGAATCTCGACGCAATTTGAGTGTTCCATCGTCATTAGGAGGTCCTGAACGTTACAATTAAATATCAGTTTTGCGTCCGATTCGATAATGTAGACTCACAGGAGAACGACCATAAGGTGCCCGTGGCAGCAATAGACCCATGGAGACAAGTCGGCTGGAGGAAGATGTATTGACTCGGGACGCAATTTGAGTGTTCCATCGTCATTAGAAGGCCCTGAACGTTACAATTAACTATCAGTTTTCCGTCCGATTCGATATTCTAGACTCACAGGAGAACGACAATAAGGTGCCCGAGGCAGCAATAGACCCATGGAGACAAGTCGTCTGGAGGAAGATGTATTGAATCGGGACGCAATTTGAGTGTTCCATCGTCATTAGGAGGCCCTGAACGTTACAATTAACTATCAGTTTTGCGTCCGATTCGATAATCTAGACTCACAGGAGAACGATCATAAAGTGCCCGAGTCAGCAGTAGACCCTTGGAGACAAGTCGGCTAGAGGACGATGTATTGAATCTCGACGCAATTTGAGTGTTCCATCGTCACTAGGAGGCCCTGAGCGTTACAATTACCTATCGGTTTTGCGTCCGATTCGAAAATCTAGACGCACAGGAGAAGGACCAATAGGTGCCCGAGGCTGCAATAGACCCATGATGACAATTAGGCTGGAGGATGATGTATTGAATCGGGATGTAATTTGAGTGTTCCAACGTCATTAGGAGGCCCTGAACGTTACAATTAACTATCAGGTTGGCGTCCGATTCGATAATCTAGACTCACAGGAGAACGACCATAAGGTGCCCGAGGCAGCAATAGACCCATGGAGACAAGTCGGCTGGAGGACGATGTATTGAATCGGGACGCAATTTGAGTGTTCCATCGTCATTAGGAGGCCCTGAACGTTAGAATTAACTATCAGGTTGGAGTCCGATTCGATAATCTAGACTCACAGGAGAAAGACCAGAAGGTGCCCGAGGCAGCAATAGATCCATTGAGAGAAGTCGGTTGGAGGACGATGTATTGAATCGGGACGCAATTTGAGTGTTCCATCGTCATTAGGAGCCCCTGAACGTTACAATTAACTATCAGTTTTGCGTCCGATTCGATAATCTAGACTCACAGGAGAACGAGCATAAGGTGCCCGAGGCAGGAATAGACCCATGGAGACAAGTCGGCTGGAGGAAGATGTATTGAATCTGGACGCAATTTGAGTGTTCCATAGTCATTAGGAGGCCCTGAACGTTACTATTAACTATCAGGTTGGCGTCCGATTTGATAATCTAAACTCACAGGAGAAGGACCAGAAGGTGCCCGAGGCAGCAATAGATCCATTGAGCGAAGTCGGTTGGAGGACGATGTATTGAATCGGGACGCAATTTGAGTATTCCATCGTCATTAGGAGGCCCTGAACGTTACAATTAACTATAAGTTTTGCGTCCGATTCCAAAATCTAGACTCACAGGTGAACGACTATAAGGTGCCCGAGGCAGCAATAGACCCTTGTAGACAAGTCGGCAGGAGGACGATGTATTGAATCTGGACGCAATTTGAGTGTTCCATCGTCACTTGGAGGGCCTGAGCGTTTCAATTAACTATCGGTTTTGCGTCCGATTCGAAAATCTAGACTCACAAGAGAACGACCAATAGGTGCCCAAGGCTGCAATAGACCCATGGAGTCAATTCGGCTGGAGGACGATGTATTGAACCTCGACGCAATTTGAGTATTCCATCGTCATTAGGTCGCCCTGAACGTTACAATTAACTATCAGTTATGCGTCCGATTCGATAATCTAGACTCACAGGAGAACGACCATAAGGTGCCCGATGCAGCAATAGACCCATGGAGACAAGTCGCCTGGAGGACGATGTATTGAATCGGGACGCAATTTGAGTGTTCCATCGTCCTTAAGAGGCCTTGAAAGCTACAATTAACTATCAGGTTTGCGTCCGATTCGATAATCTAAACTCACAGGAGAACGACAATAAGGTGCCCGAGGCAGCAATAGACCCATGGAGACAAGTCGGCTGGAGGACGATAAATTGAATCGGGACAAAATTTGAGTGTTCCATCGTCATTAGGAGGCCCTGAACGTTACAATTAACTATTAGTTTTGCGTCCGATTCGATAATCTAGACTCACAGGAGAATGACCACAAGGTGCCCGAGGCGGCAATAGACCCTTGGAGACATGTCGGCGGGAGGACGATGTATTGAATCAGGACGCAATTTGAGTGTTCCATCGTCATTAGGAGGCCCTGAACGTTACAATTATCTACCAGTTTTGCGCCCGATTCGATAATCTAGACTCACAGGAGAACGACCATAATGTGCCCGAGGCAGCAATAGACCCATGGAGACAAGTCGGCTGGAGGACGATTTATTGAATCTCGACGCAATTTGAGTGTTCCATCGTCTTTAGGAGGTCCTGAACGTTACAATTAACTATCAGTTTTGCGTCCGATTCGATAATCTAGACTCACAGGAGAAGGACCAGAAGGTGCCCGAGGCAGCAATAGATCCATTGAGAGAAGTCGGTTGGAGGACGATGTATTGAATCGGGACGCAATTTGAGTGTTCCATCGTCATTATGAGGCCCTGAACGTTACAATTAACTATCAGGTTGGCAACCGATTCGATAATCTAGACTCACAGGAGAACGACCATAATGTGCCTGAGCCAGCAATAGACCCATGGAGACAAGTCGGCTAGAGGAAAATGTATTTAATTTCGACGCAATTTGAGTGTTCCATCGTCACTAGGAGGCCCTGAGCGTTAAAATTACCTATCGGTTTTGCGTCCGATTCGAAAATCTAGACTCACAGGAGAACGACCAATAGGTGCCCGAGGCTGCAATAGACCCATAGAGATAATTCGGCTGGAGGACGATGTATTGAATCGGGACGCAATTTTAGGGTTCCATCGTCATTAGGAGGCCCTGAACGTTACAATTAACTATCAGTTTTGCGTCCGATTCGAAAATCTAGACTCACAGGAGAACGACCATAAGGTGCCCGAGGCAGCAATAGACCCATGGAGACAAGTCGGCTGGAGGACGATGTATTGAATCGGGACGCAATTTGAGTGTTCCATCGTCATTAGGAGGCCCTGAACGTTACAATTAATTATCAGTTTTGCGTCCGATTCGATAATCTAGACTCACAGGAGAACGACCATAAGGTGTCTGAGGCAGCAATAGACCCATGGACACAAGTCGGCTGGAGGACGATATATTGAATCGGGACGCAATTTGAGTGTTCCATCGTCATTAGGAGGCCCTGAACATTACAATTAACTATCAGTTTTGCGTCCGATTCGATAATCTAGACTCACAGGAGAACGACCATAAGGTGCCCGAGGCAGAAATAGACCCATGGAGACAAGTCAGCTGGAGTACGATGTATTGAATCGGGACGCAATTTGAGTGTTCCATTGTCATTAGGAGGCCCTGAACGTTACAATTAACTATCAGTTTTACGTCCGATTCGATAATCTAGACTTACAGGAGAAGGACCATAAGGTGCCCGAGGCAGCAATAGATCCATTGAGAGAGGTCGGTTGGAGGACGATGTATTGAATCGGGACGCAATTTGAGTGTTCCATCGTCATTAAATGGCCCTGAACGTTACAATTAACTATCAGTTTTGCGTCCGATTCGAAAATTTAGACTCATAGGTGAACGACCATAAGGTGCCCGAGGCAGCAATAGACCCTTGGAGACAAGTCGGCTAGAGGACGATGTATTGAATCTCGACGCAATTTGAGTGTTCCATCGTCACTAGGAGGCCCTGAGCTTTACAATTACCTATCGGTTTTGCGTCCGATTCGAAAATCTAGACTCACAGGAGAACGACCAATAGGTGCCCGAAGATGCAATAGACCCATGGAGACAATTCGGCTGGAGGACGATGTATTGAATCGGGACGCAATTTGAGTGTTCCATCGTCTTTGGGAGGCCCTGAACGTTACAATTAACTATCAGATTTCCGTCCGATTCGATAATCTAGACTCACAGGAGAATGACAATAAGGTGCCCGAGGCAGCAATAGACCCATGGAGACAAGTCGGCTGGAGGACGATAAATTGAATCAGTACAAAATTTGAGTGTTCCATCGTCATTAAGAGGCCGTGAACGTTACAATTAACTATCAGTTTTGCGTCCGATTCGATAATCTATACTCACTGGATAACGACCATAAGGTGCCCGAGGCAGGAATAGACCCATGGAGACAAGTCGGCTGGAGGAAGATGTATTGAATCTGGACGCAATTTGAGTGTTCCATAGTCATTAGGAGGCCCTGAACGTTACTATTAACTATCAGGTTGGCGTCCGATTTGATAATCTAAACTCACAGGAGAAGGACCAGAAGGTGCCCGAGGCAGCAATAGATCCATTGAGCGAAGTCGGTTGGAGGACGATGTATTGAATCGGGACGCAATTTGAGTATTCCATCGTCATTAGGAGGCCCTGAACGTTACAATTAACTATAAGTTTTGCGTCCGATTCCAAAATCTAGACTCACAGGTGAACGACTATAAGGTGCCCGAGGCAGCAATAGACCCTTGTAGACAAGTCGGCAGGAGGACGATGTATTGAATCTGGACGCAATTTGAGTGTTCCATCGTCACTTGGAGGGCCTGAGCGTTTCAATTAACTATCGGTTTTGCGTCCGATTCGAAAATCTAGACTCACAAGAGAACGACCAATAGGTGCCCAAGGCTGCAATAGACCCATGGAGTCAATTCGGCTGGAGGACGATGTATTGAACCTCGACGCAATTTGAGTATTCCATCGTCATTAGGTCGCCCTGAACGTTACAATTAACTATCAGTTATGCGTCCGATTCGATAATCTAGACTCACAGGAGAACGACCATAAGGTGCCCGATGCAGCAATAGACCCATGGAGACAAGTCGCCTGGAGGACGATGTATTGAATCGGGACGCAATTTGAGTGTTCCATCGTCCTTAAGAGGCCTTGAAAGCTACAATTAACTATCAGGTTTGCGTCCGATTCGATAATCTAAACTCACAGGAGAACGACAATAAGGTGCCCGAGGCAGCAATAGACCCATGGAGACAAGTCGGCTGGAGGACGATAAATTGAATCGGGACAAAATTTGAGTGTTCCATCGTCATTAGGAGGCCCTGAACGTTACAATTAACTATTAGTTTTGCGTCCGATTCGATAATCTAGACTCACAGGAGAATGACCACAAGGTGCCCGAGGCGGCAATAGACCCTTGGAGACATGTCGGCGGGAGGACGATGTATTGAATCAGGACGCAATTTGAGTGTTCCATCGTCATTAGGAGGCCCTGAACGTTACAATTATCTACCAGTTTTGCGCCCGATTCGATAATCTAGACTCACAGGAGAACGACCATAATGTGCCCGAGGCAGCAATAGACCCATGGAGACAAGTCGGCTGGAGGACGATTTATTGAATCTCGACGCAATTTGAGTGTTCCATCGTCTTTAGGAGGTCCTGAACGTTACAATTAACTATCAGTTTTGCGTCCGATTCGATAATCTAGACTCACAGGAGAAGGACCAGAAGGTGCCCGAGGCAGCAATAGATCCATTGAGAGAAGTCGGTTGGAGGACGATGTATTGAATCGGGACGCAATTTGAGTGTTCCATCGTCATTATGAGGCCCTGAACGTTACAATTAACTATCAGGTTGGCAACCGATTCGATAATCTAGACTCACAGGAGAACGACCATAATGTGCCTGAGCCAGCAATAGACCCATGGAGACAAGTCGGCTAGAGGAAAATGTATTTAATTTCGACGCAATTTGAGTGTTCCATCGTCACTAGGAGGCCCTGAGCGTTAAAATTACCTATCGGTTTTGCGTCCGATTCGAAAATCTAGACTCACAGGAGAACGACCAATAGGTGCCCGAGGCTGCAATAGACCCATAGAGATAATTCGGCTGGAGGACGATGTATTGAATCGGGACGCAATTTTAGGGTTCCATCGTCATTAGGAGGCCCTGAACGTTACAATTAACTATCAGTTTTGCGTCCGATTCGAAAATCTAGACTCACAGGAGAACGACCATAAGGTGCCCGAGGCAGCAATAGACCCATGGAGACAAGTCGGCTGGAGGACGATGTATTGAATCGGGACGCAATTTGAGTGTTCCATCGTCATTAGGAGGCCCTGAACGTTACAATTAATTATCAGTTTTGCGTCCGATTCGATAATCTAGACTCACAGGAGAACGACCATAAGGTGTCTGAGGCAGCAATAGACCCATGGACACAAGTCGGCTGGAGGACGATATATTGAATCGGGACGCAATTTGAGTGTTCCATCGTCATTAGGAGGCCCTGAACATTACAATTAACTATCAGTTTTGCGTCCGATTCGATAATCTAGACTCACAGGAGAACGACCATAAGGTGCCCGAGGCAGAAATAGACCCATGGAGACAAGTCAGCTGGAGTACGATGTATTGAATCGGGACGCAATTTGAGTGTTCCATTGTCATTAGGAGGCCCTGAACGTTACAATTAACTATCAGTTTTACGTCCGATTCGATAATCTAGACTTACAGGAGAAGGACCATAAGGTGCCCGAGGCAGCAATAGATCCATTGAGAGAGGTCGGTTGGAGGACGATGTATTGAATCGGGACGCAATTTGAGTGTTCCATCGTCATTAAATGGCCCTGAACGTTACAATTAACTATCAGTTTTGCGTCCGATTCGAAAATTTAGACTCATAGGTGAACGACCATAAGGTGCCCGAGGCAGCAATAGACCCTTGGAGACAAGTCGGCTAGAGGACGATGTATTGAATCTCGACGCAATTTGAGTGTTCCATCGTCACTAGGAGGCCCTGAGCTTTACAATTACCTATCGGTTTTGCGTCCGATTCGAAAATCTAGACTCACAGGAGAACGACCAATAGGTGCCCGAAGATGCAATAGACCCATGGAGACAATTCGGCTGGAGGACGATGTATTGAATCGGGACGCAATTTGAGTGTTCCATCGTCTTTGGGAGGCCCTGAACGTTACAATTAACTATCAGATTTCCGTCCGATTCGATAATCTAGACTCACAGGAGAATGACAATAAGGTGCCCGAGGCAGCAATAGACCCATGGAGACAAGTCGGCTGGAGGACGATAAATTGAATCAGTACAAAATTTGAGTGTTCCATCGTCATTAAGAGGCCGTGAACGTTACAATTAACTATCAGTTTTGCGTCCGATTCGATAATCTATACTCACTGGATAACGACCATAAGGTGCCCGAGGCAGCAATAGACCCATGGAGACAAGTCGGCTGGAGGACGATGTATTGAATCGGGACGCAATTTGAGTGTTCCATCGTCATTAGGAGGCCCTGAACGTTACAATTAACTATTAGTTTTGCGTCCGATTCGATACCCTAGACTCACAGGAGAACGACAATAAGGTGCCCGAGGCTGCAATAGACCCATGGAGACATGTCGGCTGGAGGACGATGTATTGAATCGGGACGCAATTTGAGTGTTCCATCGTCATTAGGAGGCCCTGAACGTTACAATTAATTATCAGTTTTGCGCCCGACTCTATAATCTAGACTCACATGAGAACGACCATAAGGTACCCGAGGCAGCAATAGACGCATGGAGACAAGTCGGCTGGCATGCGATTTATTGAATCTCGACGTAATTTGAGTGTTCGATCGTCATTAGGGGGTCTTGAACGTTACAATTAACTATCAGTTTTGCGTCCGATTCGATAATCTAGACTCACAGGAGAACGACCATAAGGGGCCCGAGGCAGCAATAGACCCATGGAGACAAGTCGGCTGGAGAACGATGTGTTGAATCGGGACGCAATTTGAGTGTTCCATCGTCATTATTAGGCCCTGAAAGTTACAATTAACTATCAGTTTTGCGTCCGATTCGATAATCTAGACTGACAGGAGAAGGACCATGAGGTGCCCAAGTCAGCAATAGATCCATTGAGAGAAGTCGGTTGTAGGACGATGTATTGAATCGGGACGCAATTTGAGTGTTCCATCGTCATTAGGAGGCCCTGAACGTTACAATTAACTATCAGTTTTGCGTCCGATTCGATAATCTAGACTCACAGGAGAACGCCCATAATGTGTCCGAGGCAGCAATAGACCCATGGAGACAAGTCGGCTGGAGGACGATGTATTGAATCGGGACGCAATTTGAGCGTTCCATCGTCATTAGGAGGCCCTGAAAGATGTAATTAACTATCAGTTTTGCGTCCGATTCGATTATCTAGACTCACAGGAGAACGACCATAAGGTGCTAGAGGCAAGAATAGACCAATGGAGACAAGTCGGCTGGAGGACGGTGTATTGAATCTCGTCGCAATTTGAGTGTTCCATCGTCATTAGGAGGCCCTGAACGTTCGAATTAACTATCAGTTGAGAGTCCGATTCGTAAACCAAGACTCACAGGAGAACGACTGTAAGGTGCCTGAGGCAACAATAGACACATGGAGAGAACTCGGCTAGAGGACGATGTATTGAATCTCGACGCAATTTGAGTGTTCCATCGTCATTAGGAGGCCCAGAACGTTACAATTAACTATCAGTTTTGCGTCCGATTCGAAAATCTAGACTCACAGGAGAACGACCAATAGGTGCCCGAGGCAGCAATGGATCCATGGAGACATGTCGGCTGGAGGACGATGTATTGAAACGGGACGCAATTTGAGTGTTCCATCATCATTAGGAGGCACTGAACATTACAATTAACTATCAGTTTTACGTCCGATTCGATAATCTAGACTCACAGGAAAACGACCATAAGGTGCCCGAGGCAGCAGTAGACTCATGGAGACAAGTCGGCTGGTGGACGATGTATTGAATCGGGACGCAATTTGAGCGTTCCATCGTCATTAGGAGGCCCTGAACGTTACAATTAAGTATCAGTTTTGCGTCCGATTCGTAAATCTAGTCTTACAGGAGAACGACCAATAGGTGTCCGAGGCAGCAATGGACCCATGGAGACAAGACGGCTGGAGGACGATGTTATGAATCGGGACGCAATTTGAGTGTTCCATCGTCATTAGGAGGCCCTGAACGTTACAATTAACTGTCAGTTTTGCGTCCGATTCGATAATCTAGACTCACAGGAGAACGACCAATAGGTGCCCGAGGCAGCAAAGGACCCATGGAGTCATGTCGGCTGGAGGACGATGTATTGAATCGGGACGCAATTTGAGTGTTCCATCGTCATTAGGAGGCACTGAACGTTACAATTAACTATCAGATTTGCGTCCGATTCGATAATCTAGACTCACAGGGGAACGACCATAAGGTGCCCGAGGCAGCAATGGACCCATGGAGTCATGTCGGCTGGAGGACGATGTATTGAATTGGGACGCAATTTGAGTGTTCCATCGTCATTAGGAGGCCCTGAACGTTACAATTAATTATCAGTTTTGCGCCCGACTCTATAATCTAGACTCACATGAGAACGACCATAAGGTACCCGAGGCAGCAATAGACGCATGGAGACAAGTCGGCTGGCATGCGATTTATTGAATCTCGACGTAATTTGAGTGTTCGATCGTCATTAGGGGGTCTTGAACGTTACAATTAACTATCAGTTTTGCGTCCGATTCGATAATCTAGACTCACAGGAGAACGACCATAAGGGGCCCGAGGCAGCAATAGACCCATGGAGACAAGTCGGCTGGAGAACGATGTGTTGAATCGGGACGCAATTTGAGTGTTCCATCGTCATTATTAGGCCCTGAAAGTTACAATTAACTATCAGTTTTGCGTCCGATTCGATAATCTAGACTGACAGGAGAAGGACCATGAGGTGCCCAAGTCAGCAATAGATCCATTGAGAGAAGTCGGTTGTAGGACGATGTATTGAATCGGGACGCAATTTGAGTGTTCCATCGTCATTAGGAGGCCCTGAACGTTACAATTAACTATCAGTTTTGCGTCCGATTCGATAATCTAGACTCACAGGAGAACGCCCATAAGGTGTCCGAGGCAGCAATAGACCCATGGAGACAAGTCGGCTGGAGGACGATGTATTGAATCGGGACGCAATTTGAGCGTTCCATCGTCATTAGGAGGCCCTGAAAGATGTAATTAACTATCAGTTTTGCGTCCGATTCGATTATCTAGACTCACAGGAGAACGACCATAAGGTGCTAGAGGCAAGAATAGACCAATGGAGACAAGTCGGCTGGAGGACGGTGTATTGAATCTCGACGCAATTTGAGTGTTCCATCGTCATTAGGAGGCCCTGAACGTTACAATTAACTATCAGTTTTGCGTTCGATTCGATAATCTAGACTCACAGGAGAACGACCATAAGGGGTCCGAGGCAGCAATAGACCCATGGAGACAAGACGGCTGGAGAACGATGTATTGAATCGGGACGCAATTTGAGTGTTCCATCGTCATTATTAGGCCCTGAAAGTTACAATTAACTATCAGTTTTGCGTCCGATTCGATAATCTAGACTGACAGGAGAAGGACCATAAGGTGCCCGAGGCAGCAATAGATCCATTGAGAGAAGTCGGTTGTAGGACGATGTATTGAATCGGGACGCAATTTGAGTGTTCCATCGTCATTAGGAGGCCCTGAACGTTACAATTAACTATCAGTTTTGCGTCCGATTCGATAATCTAGACTCACAGGAGAACGACCATAAGGTGTCCGAGGCAGCAATAGACCCATGGAGACAAGTCGGCTGGAGGACGATGTATTGAATCGGGACGCAATTTGAGTGATCCATCGTCAGTAGGAGGCCCTGAACGTTACAATTAACTATTAGTTTTGCGTCCGATTCGATAATCTAGACTCACAGGAGAACGACCATAAGGTGCTCGACGCAGCAATAGACCAATAGAGACAAGTCGTCTGGAGGACGATGTATTGAATCGGGACGCAATTTGAGTGTTGCATCGTCATTAGGAGGCCCTGAAAGATGTAATTAACTATCAGTTTTGCGTCCGATTCGATTATCTAGACTCACAAAAGAACGACCATAAGGTGCTAGAGGCAAGAATAGACCAATGGAGACAAGTCGGCTGGAGGACGATGTATTGAATCTCGTCGCAATTTGAGTGTTCCATCGTCATTAGCAGGCCCTGAACGTTCGAATTAACTATCAGTTGAGAGTCCGATTCGTAAACCAAGACTCACAGGAGAACGACTGTAAGGTGCCTGAGGCAACAATAGACACATGGAGAGAACTCGGCTAGAGGACGATGTATTGAATCTCGACGCAATTTGAGTGTTCCATCGTCATTAGGAGGCCCAGAACGTTACAATTAACTATCAGTTTTGCGTCCGATTCGAAAATCTAGACTCACAGGAGAACGACCAATAGGTGCCCGAGGCAGCAATGGACCCATGGAGACATGTCGGCTGGAGGACGATGTATTGAATCGGGACGCAATTTGAGTGTTCCATCATCATTAGGAGGCACTGAACGTTAGAATTAACTATCAGATTTGCGTCCGATTCGATAATCTAGACTCACAGGAGGACGACCATAAGCTGCCCGAGGCAACAATATACCCATGGAGACAAGTCGGCTGGAGGACGATGTATTGAAACAGGACACAATTTGAGTGTTCCATTGCCATTAGGAAGCCCTGAACATTACAATTAACTATCAGTTTTACGTCCGATTCGATAATCTAGACTCACAGGAAAACGACCATAAGGTGCCCGAGGCAGCAGTAGACTCATGGAGACAAGTCGGCTGGTGGACGATATATTGAATCGGGACGCAATTTGAGCGTTCCATCGTCATTAGGAGGCCCTGAACGTTACAATTAACTATCAGTTTTGCGCCCGATTCGTAAATCTAGTCTTACAGGAGAACGACCAATAGGTGCCCGAGGCAGCAATGGACCCATGGAGACAAGACGGCTGGAGGACGATGTTATGAATCGGGACGCAATTTGAGTGTTCCATCGTCATTAGGAGGCCCTGAACGTTACAATTAACTATCAGTTTTGCGTCCGATTCGATAATCTAGACTCACAGGAGAACGACCAATAGGTGCCCGAGGCAGCAAAGGACCCATGGAGTCATGTCGGCTGGAGGACGATGTATTGAATCGGGACGCAATTTGAGTGTTCCATCGTCATTAGGAGGCACTGAACGTTACAATTAACTATCAGATTTGCGTCCGATTCGATAATCTAGACTCACAGGAGAACGACCATAAGGTGCCCGAGGCAGCAATGGACCCATGGAGTCATGTCGGATGGAGGACGATGTATTGAATCGGGACGCAATTTGAGTGTTCCATCGTCATTAGGAGGCCCTGAACGTTACAATTAACTATCATTTTTGCGTCCGATTCGATAATCTAGACTCACAGGAGAACGACCATAAGGTGTCCGAGGCAGCAATAGACCCATGGAGACAAGTCGGCTGGAGGACGATGTATTGAATCGGGACGCAATTTGAGTGTTCCATCGTCATTAGGAGGCCCTGAACGTTACAATTAACTAGTAGTTTTGCGTCCGATTCGATAATCTAGACTCACAGGAGAACGACCATAAGGTGATCGAAGCAGCAATAGACCAATGGAGACAAGTCGGCTGGAGGACGATGTATTGAATCGGGACGCAATTTGAGTGTTCCATCGTCATTAGGAGGCCCTGAACGTTACAATTAACTATCAGTTTTGCGCACGATTCGATAATCTAGACTCACAGGAGAACGACCATAAGGTGCCCGAGGCAGCAATAGACCCATGGAGACAATGCGGCTGTAGGACGATTTATTGAATCTCGACGCAATTTGAGTGTTCCATCGTCATTAGGAGGTCCTGAACGTTACAATTAAATATCAGTTTTGCGTCCGATTCGATAATGTAGACTCACAGGAGAACGACCATAAGGTGCCGTGGCAGCAATAGACCCATGGAGACAAGTCGGCTGGAGGAAGATGTATTGACTCGGGACGCAATTTGAGTGTTCCATCGTCATTAGAAGGCCCTGAACGTTACAATTAACTATCAGTTTTCCGTCCGATTCGATATTCTAGACTCACAGGAGAACGAAAATAAGGTGCCCGAGGCAGCAATAGACCCATGGAGACAAGTCGTCTGGAGGAAGATGTATTGATTCGGGACGCAATTTGAGTGTTCCATCGTCATTAGGAGGCCATGAACGTTACAATTAACTATCAGTTTTGCGTCCGATTCGATAATCTAGACTCACAGGAGAACGATCATAAAGTGCCCGAGGCAGCAATAGACCCATGGATACATGTCGGCAGGAGAATGGTGTATTGAACCGGGACGCAATTTGAGCTTTCCATCGTCATTAGGAGGCCCTGAACGTTACAATTAACTATCAGTTTTGCGTCCGATTCGAAAATCTAGACTCACAGGAGAACGACCATAAGGTGCCCGAGGCAGAAATAGACCTATGGAGACAAGTCAGCTGGAGTACGATGTATTGAATCGGGACGCAATTTGAGTGTTCCATCGTCATTAGGAGGCCCTGAACGTTACAATTAACTATCAGTTTTCCGTCCGATTCGAAAATCTAGACTAACAGGTGAACGACCATAATTTCCCTGAGGCAGCAATAGACCCTTGGAGACAAGTCGGCTAGAGGACGATGTATTGATTCTCGACGCAATTTGGGTGTTCCATCGTCACTAGGAGGCCCTGAGCGTTACAATTACCTATCGGTTTTGCGTCCGATTCGAAAATCTAGACGCACAGGAGAAGGACCAATAGGTGCCCGAGGCTGCAATAGACCCATGATGACAATTAGGCTGGAGGACGATGTATTGAATCGGGATGCAATTTGAGTGTTCCAACGTCATTAGGAGGCCCTGAACGTTACAATTAACTATCAGGTTGGCGTCCGATTCGATAATCTAGACTCACAGGAGAACGACCATAAGGTGCCCGAGGCAGCAATATACCCATGGAGACAAGTCGGCTGGAGGACGATGTATTGAATCGGGACGCAATTTGAGTGTTCCATCGTCATTAGGAGGCCCTGAACGTTAGAATTAACTATCAGGTTGGCGTCCGATTCGATAATCTAGACTCACAGGACAAAGACCAGAAGGTGCCCGAGGCAGCAATAGATCCATTGAGAGAAGTCGGTTGGAGGACGATGTATTGAATCGGGACGCAATTTGAGTGTTCCATCGTCATTAGGAGCCCCTGAACGTTACAATTAACTATCAGTTTTGCGTCCGATTCGATAATCTAGACTCACAGGAGAACGACCATAAGGTGCCTGAGGCAGCAATAGACCCATGGAGACAAGTCGGCTGGAGGAAGATGTATTGAATCGTGACGCAATTTGAGTGCTCCATAGTCATTAGGAGGCCCTGAACGTTACAATTAACTATCAGGTTGGCGTCCGATTCGATAATCTAGACTCACAGGAGAAGGACCAGAAGGTGCCCGAGGCAGCAATAGATCCATTGAGAGAAGTCGGTTGGAGGACGATGTATTGAATCGGGACGCAATTTGAGTATTCCATCGTCATTAGGAGGCCCTGAACGTTACAATTAACTATGAGTTTTGCGTCCGATTCCAAAATCTAGACTCACAGGTGAACGACTATAAGGTGCCCGAGGCAGCAATAGACCCTTGTAGACAAGTCGGCAGGAGGACGATGTATTGAATCTCGACGCAATTTGAGTGTTCCATCGTCACTTGGAGGGCCTGAGCGTTTCAATTAACTATCGGTTTTGCGTACGATTCGAAAATCTAGACTCACAAGAGAACGACCAATACGTGCCCGAGGCTGCAATAGACCCATGGAGTCAATTCGGCTGGAGGACGATGTATTGAACCTCGACGCAATTTGAGTATTCCATCGTCATTAGGTCGCCCTGAGCGTTACAATTAACTATCAGTTTTGCGTCCGATTCGATAATCTAGACTCACAGGAGAACGACCATAAGGTGCCCGAGGCAGCAATAGACCCATGGAGACAAGTCGGCTGGAGGACGATGTATTGAATCGGGACGCAATTTGAGTGTTCCATCGTCATTAGGAATCCCTGAACGTTAGAATTAACTATCAGGTTGGCGTCCGATTCGATAATCTAGACTCACAGGACAAAGACCAGAAGGTGCCCGAGGCAGCAATAGATCCATTGAGAGAAGTCGGTTGGAGGACGATGTATTGAATCGGGACGCAATTTGAGTGTTCCATCGTCATTAGGAGCCCCTGAACGTTACAATTAACTATCAGTTTTGCGTCCGATTCGATAATCTAGACTCACAGGAGAACGACCATAAGGTGCCTGAGGCAGCAATAGACCCATGGAGACAAGTCGGCTGGAGGAAGATGTATTGAATCGTGACGCAATTTGAGTGCTCCATAGTCATTAGGAGGCCCTGAACGTTACAATTAACTATCAGGTTGGCGTCCGATTCGATAATCTAGACTCACAGGAGAAGGACCAGAAGGTGCCCGAGGCAGCAATAGATCCATTGAGAGAAGTCGGTTGGAGGACGATGTATTGAATCGGGACGCAATTTGAGTGTTCCATCGTCATTAGGAGGCCCTGAACGTTACAATTAACTATCAGTTTTGCGTCCGATTCGATAATCTAGACTCACAGGAGAACGACCATAAGGTGCCTGAGGCAGCAATAGACCCATGGAGACAAGTCGGCTGGAGGACGATGTATTGAATAGGGACGCAATTTGAGAGTTCCATCGTCTTTAGGAGGCACTGATCATTACAATTAAGTATCAGGTTGGTGTCCGATTCGATAATCTAGACTCACAGGAGAACGACAATAAGGTACCCGAGGCAGCAATAGACCCATGGAGACAAGTCGGCTGGAGGAAGATGTATTGAATCGGGACGCAATTTGAGTGTTCCATCGTCATTAGGAGGCCCTGAACGTTACAATTAACTATCAGGTTGGCGTCCGATTCGATAATCTAGACTCACAGGAGAACGACCATAAGGTGCCTGAGGCAGCAATAGACCCATGGAGACAAGTCGGCTAGAGGAAAATGTATTTAATTTCGACGCAATTTGAGTGTTCCATCGTCACCAGGAGGCCCTGAGCGTTAAAATTACCTATCGGTTTTGCGTCCGATTCGAAAATCTAGACTCACAGGAGAACGACCAATAGGTGCCCGAGGCTGCAATAGACCCATAGAGATAATTCGGCTGGAGGACGATGTATTGAATCGGGACGCAATTTTAGTGTTCCATCGTCATTAGGAGGCCCTGAACGTTACAATTAACTATCAGTTTTGCGTCCGATTCGAAAATCTAGACTCACAGGAGAACGACCATAAGGTGCGCGAGGCAGAAATAGACCCATGGAGGCAAGTCAGCTGGAGTACGATGTATTGAATCGGGACGCAATTTGAGTGTTCCATCGTCATTAGGAGGCCTTGAACGTTACAATTAACTATCAGTTTTGCGTCCGATTCGATAATCTAGACTCACAGGAGAACGACCATAAGGTGCCCGTGGCAGCAATAGATCCATTGAGAAAGGTCGGTTGGAGGACGATGTATTGAATCGGGACGCAATTTGAGTGTTCCATCGTCATTAGGAGGCCCTGAACGTTACAATTAACTATCAGTTTTGCGTCCGATTCGATAATCTAGACTCACAGGAGAACGACCATAAGGTGTCTGAGGCAGCAATAGACCCATGGACACAAGTCGGCTGGAGGACGATATATTGAATCGGGACGCAATTTGAGAGTTCCATCGTCATTAGGAGGCCCTGAACATTACAATTAACTATCAGTTTTGCGTCCGATTCGATAATCTAGACTCACAGGAGAACGACCATAAGGTGCCCGAGGCTGAAATAGACCCATGGAGACAAGTCAGCTGGAGTACGATGTATTGAATCGGGACGCAATTTGAGTGTTCCATTGTCATTAGGAGGCCCTGAACGTTACCATTAACTATCAGTTTTACGTCCGATTCGATAATCTAGACTTACAGGAGAAGGACCATAAGGTGCCCGAGGCAGCAATAGATCCATTGAGAGAGGTCGGTTGGAGGACGATGTATTGAATCGGGACGCAATTTGAGTGTTCCATCGTCTTTAAATGGCCCTGAACGTTACAATTAACTATCAGTTTTGCGTCCGATTCGAAAATTTAGACTCATAGGTGAACGACCATAAGGTGCCCGAGGCTGCAATAGACCCTTGGAGACAAGTCGGCTGGCATACGATTTATTGAATCTCGACGTAATTTGAGTGTTCCATCGTCATTAGGGGGTCTTGAACGTTACAATTAACTATCAGTTTTGCGTCCGATTCGATAATCTAGACTCACAGGAGAACGACCATATGGGGCCCGAGGCAGCAATAGACCCATGGAGTCAAGTCGGCTGGAGGACGATGTATTGAAACAGGACGCAATTTGAGTGTTCCATCGTCATTAGGAGGCCCTGAACGTTACAATTAACTATCAGTTTTGCGTCCGATTCGATAATCTAAACTCACAGGAGAACGACCATAAGGGGCCCGAGGCAGCAATAGACCCATGGAGACAAGACGGCTGGAGAACGATGTATTGAATCGGGCCGCAATTTGAGTGTTCCATCGTCATTATTAGGCCCTGAAAGTTACAATTAACTATCAGTTTTGCGTCCGATTCGATAATCTAGACTGACAGGAGAAGGACCATAAGGTGCTCGAGGCAGCAATAGATCCATTGAGAGAAGTCGGTTGTAGGACGATGTATTGAATCGGGACGCAATTTGAGTGTTCCATCGTCATTAGGAGGCCCTGAACGTTACAATTAACTATCAGTTTTGCGTCCGATTCGTAAATCTAGACTTACAGGAGAACGAGCAATAGGTGCCCGAGGCAGCAATGGACCCATGGAGAAATGTCGGCTGGACGACGATGTATTGAATCGGGACGCAATTTGAGTGTTCCATCGTCATTTGGAGGCCCTGAACGTTACAATTAACTATCAGTTTTGCGTCCGATTCGATAATCTAGACTCACAGGAGAACGACCATAAGGTGCCCGAGGCAGCAATATACCCATGGAGACAAGTCGGCTGGAGGACGATTTATTGAAACGGGACACAATTTGAGTGTTCCATTGCCATTAGGAGGCCCTGAACATTACAATTAACTATCAGTTTTGCGTCCGATTCGATAATCTAGACACACAGGTGAACGACCATAAGGTGCCCGAGGCAGCAATAGACCCTTGGATACAAGTCGGCTAGAGGACGATGTATTGAATCTCGATGCAATTTGAGTGTTCCATCGTCATTAGGAGGCCCTGAACGTTACAATTACCTATCGGTTTTGCGTCCGATTCGAAAATCTAGACTCACAGGAGAACGACCATTAGGTGCCCGAGGCTGAAATAGACCCTAGGAGACAAGTCGGCTGGAGGACGTTGTATTGAATCGGGACGCAATTTGAGTGTTCCATCGTCATTAGGAGGCCCTGAACATTACAATTAACTATCAGCTTTGCGTCCGATTCGATAATCTAGACTCACAGGAGAACGACCATAATGTGCCCGAGGCAGCAATAGACCCTTGAAGACAAGTCGGCTGGAGGACGATGTATTGAATCTCGCCGCAATTTGAGTGTTCCTTCGTAATTAGGAGGCCCTGAATGTTACAATTAACTATCAGTTTTGCGACCGATTCGAAAATCTAGACTCACAGGAGAACGACATGTAGGTGCCCGAGGCAGCAATGGACCCATGGAGACATGTCGGCTGGTGGACGATGTATTGAATCGGGACGCAATTTGAAAGTTCCATCGTCATTAGGAGGCCCTGAATGTTACAATTAACTATCAGTTTTGCGTCCGATTCGATAATCTAGACTCACAGGAGGACGACCATAAGCTGCCCGAGGCAGCAATATACCCATGGAGTCAAGTCGGCTGGAGGACGATGTATTGAATCGGGACGCAATTTGAGTGTTCCATCGTCATTAGGAGGCCCTGAACATTACAATTAACTATCAGTTTTGCGTCCGATTCGATAATCTAGACTCACAGGAGAACGACCATAAGGTGCCCGAGGCAGCAATATACCCATGGAGACAAGTCGGCTGGAGGACGATGTATTGAATCGGGACGCAATTTGAGTGTTCCATCGTCATTAGGAGGCCCTGAACGTTACAATTAACTATCAGTTTTGCGTCCGATTCGATAATCTAGACTCACAGGAGAACGACCATAAGGTGCCCGAGGCAGCAATATACCCATGGAGACAAGTCGGCTGGTGGACGATGTATTGAATCGGGACGCTATTTGAGCGTTCCATCGTCATTAGGAGGCCCTGAACATTACAATTAACTATCAGTTTTGTGTACGATTCGATAATCTAGACTCACAGGAGAACGACCATAAGGTGCCCGAGGCACCAATATACCCATGGAGACAAGTCGGCTGGAGGACGATGTATTGAATCGGGACGCAATTTGAGTGTTCCATCGTCATTAGGAGGCCCTGAACATTACAATTAACTATCAGTTTTGCGTCCGATTTGATAATCTAGACTCACAGGAGAACGACCATAAGGTGCCCAAGGCAGCAATATACCCATGGAGACAAGTCGGCTGGAGGACGATGCATTGAATCGGGACCCAATTTGAGTGTTCCATCGTCATTAGGAGGCCCTGAACATTACAATTAACTATCAGTTTTGCGTCCGATTCGATAATCTAGACACACAGGAGAACGACCATAAGGTGCCCGAGGCAGCAATGGACCCATGGAGACAAGTCGGCTGGAGGACGATGCATGAATCGGGACGCAATTTGAGTGTTCCATCGTCATTAGGAGGCCCTGAACGTTACAATTAACTATCAGTTTTGCGTCCGATTCGATAATCTAGACTCACAGGAGAACGACCATAAGGTGCCCGAGGCAGCAATATACCCATGGAGACAAGTCGGCTGGTGGACGATGTATTGAATCGGGACGCTATTTGAGCGTTCCATCGTCATTAGGAGGCCCTGAACATTACAATTAACTATCAGTTTTGCGTACGATTCGATAATCTAGACTCACAGGAGAACGACCATAAGGTGCCCGAGGCACCAATATACCCATGGAGACAAGTCGGCTGGAGGACGATGTATTGAATCGGGACGCAATTTGAGTGTTCCATCGTCATTAGGAGGCCCTGAACATTACAATTAACTATCAGTTTTGCGTCCGATTCGATAATCTAGACTCACAGGAGAACGACCATAAGGTGCCCAAGGCAGCAATATACCCATGGAGACAAGTCGGCTGGAGGACGATGCATTGAATCGGGACGCAATTTGAGTGTTCCATCGTCATTAGGAGGCCCTGAATGTTACAATTAAGTATCAGTTTTGCGTCCGATTCGATAATCTAGACTCACAGGAGAACGACCATAAGGTGCCCGAGGCAGCAATATACCCATGGAGACAAGTCGGCTGGTGGACGATGTATTGAATCGGGACGCTATTTGAGCGTTCCGTCGTCATTAGGAGGCCCTGAAAATTACAATTAACTATCAGTTTTGCGTCCGATTCGATAATTTAGACTTACAGGAGAACGACCATAAGGTGCCCGAGGCAGCAATATACCCATGGAGGCAAGTCGGCTGGTGGACGATGTATTGGATCGGGACGCTATTTGAGCGTTCCATCGTCATTAGGAGGCCCTGAACATTACAATTAACTATCAGTTTTGCGTCCGATTCGATAATCTAAACTCACAGGAGAACGACCATAAGGTGCCCGAGGCAGCAATATAGCCATGGAGACAAGTCGGCTGGTGGACGATGTATTGAATCGGGACGCAATTTGAGTGTTCCATCGTCATTAGGAGGCCCTGAACATTACAATTAACTATCAGTTTTGCGTCCGATTCGATAATCTAGACTCACAGGAGAACGACCATAAGGTGCCCGAGGCAGCAATATACCCATGGAGGCAAGTCGGCTGGTGGACGATGTATCTTATCGGGACGCAATTTGAGTGTTCCATCGTCATTAGGAGGCCCTGAACATTACAATTAACTATCAGTTTTGCGTCCGATTCGATAATCTAGACTCACAGGAGAACGACCATAAGGTGCCCGAGGCAGCAATATACCCACGGAGACAAGTCGGCTGGAGGACGATGTATTGAATCGGGACGCAATTTGAGTGTTCCATCGTCATTAGGAGGCCCTGAACATTACAATTAACTATCAGTTTTGCGTCCGATTCGATAATCTAGACTCACAGGAGAACGACCATAAGGTGCCCGAGGCAGCAATATACCCATGGAGACAAGTCGGCTGGTGGACGATGTATTGAATCGGGACGCTATATGAGCGTTCCATCGTCATTGGGAGGCCCTGAACATTACAATTAACTATCAGTTTTGCGTCCGATTCGTTAATCTAGACTCACAGGAGAACGACCATAAGGTGCCCGAGGCAGCAATATACCCATGGAGACAAGTCGGCTGGAGGACGATGCATTGAATCGGGACGCAATTTGAGTGTTCCATTGTCATTAGGAGGCCCTGAACGTTACAATTAACTATCAGTTTTGCGTCCGATTCGATAATCTAGACTCACAGGAGAACGACCATAAGGTGCCCGAGGCAGCAATATACCCATGGAGACAAGTCGGCTGGAGGACGATGCATTGAATCGGGACGCAATTTGAGTGTTCCATTGTCATTAGGAGGCCCTGAACGTTACAATTAACTATCAGTTTTGCGTCCGATTCGATAATCTAGACTCACAGGAGAACGACCATAAGGTGCCCGAGGCAGCAATATACCCATTTAGACAAGTCGGCTGGAGGACGATGCATTGAATCGGGACGCAATTTGAGTGTTCCATTGTCATTAGGAGGCCCTGAACGTTGCAATTAACTATCAGTTTTGCGTCCGATTCGATAATCTAGACTCACAGGAGAACGACCATAAGGTGCCCGAGGCAGCAATATACCCATGGAGACAAGTCGGCTGGAGGACGATGCATTGAATCGGGACGCAATTTGAGTGTTCCATCGTCATTAGGAATCCCTGAACATTACAATTAACTATCAGTTTTGCGTCCGATTCGATAATCTAGACTCACAGGAGAACGACCATAAGGTGCCCGTGGCAGCAATATACCCATGGAGACAAGTCGGCTGGAGGACGATGTATAGAATCGGGACGCAATTTGAGTGTTCCATCGTCATTAGGATGCCCTGAACATTACAATTAACTATCAGTTTTGCGTCCGATTCGATAATCTAGACTCACAGGAGAACGACCATAAGGTGCCCGAGGCAGTAATATACCCATGGAGACAAGTCGGCTGGAGGACGATGCATTGAATCGGGACGCAATTTGAGTGTTCCATTGTCATTAGGAGGCCCTTGTAAGTAGGCTGTTTAGGCTTTCTTTATGTAAGTTTGCTGTTTATGTTTTTTATTGGCAACGTTACATAGCATTCTGTATGAAAATCACTGGCTGTGCTGTGTGCAGTAGGTGGCTGGTTTGCATTGTTGCCTGCCATTGTTGTCATGAACTGCTATAGCTGGATGTGAACAGCAGATTGCGTTGGGCAGTTGGAGGTGAGCCGCCAGCAGTGGTGGACGTGGGGAGAGAGATGGCGGAGTTTTGATAATCTGTAAGACTGAATGTCATTTATGAATATTAAGGTAAATACATTGTTTGTTCTCTATTAATATCTTTCATTTGCTAACTATCCCTATCAGTAGTTAGTACCTTCAGTGGTTTGAATCTTTTATTTAGCTGGCAGTAGTGGCGCTCGCTGTTTTGCAGTAGCTTGAGTAGCGAAGATTTTTGTGAGGTAAGTGATTTGTAAAAGGTATAGGTTAAAGTTAGTCAGGGCCATTGTTTAGTAGAGGTTATTGAAAGTCAGATTGCGTTGCGCTAAATAATATTGTGTGTCAGGTTAAGCAGAGGCTTGTATAATTGTTCTCAGTGGACGTTTCACATGTAAAATTGTTCAAAGGGGACGTTTCATATGTCGACCCTTAGCCTAGGATACCTCACTGGAATCTTCTGATTTTTTTCTTGTAGTTTGTGTATTTAGTGTAGCTTTTGTTTATTGCTAGCGCGTAATTGTAGAGAGAATCTCCTTTGTAGTTGCAGTCTTTCATTGTTGTACAGTAAAACAGTTGTGGCATGCATGTAGCTTTGCGCCAAGTATTTCGCTGCTGCAATTAACTAGATATTATTTTCAGTGCTATGTTAATGTGTTCTCTTGTTTTTGCTATTCAAGTTGTGCTTTTCTGTGTTGTCGTGTGAAATATTGTGACAATAATGGCGTGTGAAAAACGTAACACTAGGCTCCAAACTAAATTGAGAAATAATAGTGACGACGAGCGTAGCTTATCAGCACCACTGGGTAGTGAATTAACTAATATTCAAAGTAGTAATTTGGTAACTGTGCATAGGGAAATGGAGCGGGCGTCAGACAATGGCGTAGGCAGTGAAACAGGTAGTGAACAGGGAAGCATTGTCGATCGATCGGTCGGCAACAGCTCGCCTCAGGAATCCGAAATGATAGGACACAATTTTGCAAATACTGTAGATTCAGGTTTTGCGTCCTCACCGTTTTCTCAAATGAGTCAAGACACATTTTCCGCTTGTCAAAATGTGAATGTTGCCGGTGCAAATTCACTGCCGAAAAGCACTGAGGAACATGTTTCAGACACCAGTGCATTGTTATTACAGTTAATGCAACAAATGGGACAAAGGCTACAAAAGTTAGACACAACGCTTGAACAAAATCAGAAACAAATGGGACAGAATCTTCAAAAGTTAGACACAATGGAACAAAATCAGAGACAAACACAGCAAAAGCTTCAAAAGTTAGACACAATGGAACAAAATCAGAGACAAACACAGCAAAAGCTTCAAAAGTTAGACACAATGGAACAAAAGCTTCAAAAGTTAGACTCAGTGGAACATATGCTTGAACAAACACGTGAAGATTTAACTACTGAGTTACATAAAATAGAATCGAAATGTCAGAAAGTCTGTAATGACGTAAAAACACAAATTTGTGAGCATTTCCAACCTATTTTTTCGCGTCATGAGAATGTATTACAGAATCACGAAGCAGCCATAAAAGAACTGCAAACCATTGTTCATGATAATCATGAGACCTTGTGGGCTAAAATTGACTCAGTTGCATCTACCGATTCGGTTACGCAACTGGCAAAAACTCAGGAAAACTTAAAGAACACAGTAGATTCGATTTCAACACAAATGGACACTCTGAAACTTGGTTCAGAAAAACACACTGAGGAAATGTGTTCACTATCGGAGAAAGTAGCTGAACTTTCGGATCAGGTCACTAACTTATCTACAAAGGTAGATGATGATCTGAATGACACAAGACCCGTAGCCTTCACTGACACAGAAGACTATGAACAAATAAGAAAATTCAAACAAAATCAAAATCAAATTAATACACAGTATAAAAGAGAAATCCGGGAAGTACAAGATCAGTTGACGCAGGTGATACAAGAATTACGTATCTCAGAGGACACTCGCGCCCCAATACTGGAAGAGGGACATAGAAATACGGAAAAGCCACAATATAATAACACAGAGCATTTCGGTAATTATGAAAGAAATTGGCAAGGTGCACCGAATTTTGAGATGGAACCGCCGACACGACGTAACAATGACCGATATGTGACTCGCCGACATGATGATTTTGACTATAAGCTGTTCATTACTACACGTAAATTCAAAATATTTAAGAATTCTGGCAACGACATTCATCCACAAGCGTGGCTCCATCAATTCTCTCATTGTTTTCCTCCCAACTGGTCATTAGAACACAGATTAGAATTTATGTGTGGCTACTTGGAGAATGAACCAGCTGTAAGAATGCGATCGGTCATTCACGATTGCCACAGTGAAGGAGAATTTTACCATGCCTTCCTCTCAGCATATTGGTCTCAAGCTACACAAGACCGCGTAAAACATAGCATCATGATGATGAAACACTTTGAACAATCTGAATTTTCCAGTCTTGTCAAATATTTTGAAGACATGTTGCACAAGAATCAGTACCTATCAAACCCATACAGCCCCTCAGAACTCATCCGCATTTGCTTAATCAAACTGCCTGAACATTTACGACACATTATTTTGGCAGGACGTTGCAAAGACGACATTGAAGCTTTTCAGGGACTGTTACAAGAACTGGAAATTGACACAGACAGTCGTGGGATGCGAAAACAGGAAATCAATCACTACAGGTCACATCCGTCACAATTCCGTGACGACAGAAATAATAACTGGACACGACAAGTCTATTCTTACAACGCAAATCGTGACCAAAACAGACACCACCCGTATGACAACCGTTGGCAGAGTAGTAATAATTACAGGGAAAGATCACCTCTCCGCAGTAATGACTATCACAGAGACAATCAGAGAAACAGACAATATGGGAACCAAAATAACTATTATCAAGGGAGACAGAATAACTTTAGACGCAACGGTCCAGCGCGTAGTTACGATTCAAGGAGAAATTCTCCACCACGTGACCGACAAGAAAGAAACTATGGAATCTACCGACATGACGACAGACGATATGATCGTAACGACAGACCTGAATTGCATCAGAACTGGCGAGATTTAAACAGAGCAGAGCACTCTCGTCACGATGAATTTGTAGAAGTTAGGTCTCCAAATCCCAATAACGACGCGCGCCAACAAAGAGACAATAGGCGATGACTCACACCACTGGCAGCCACAAGACGTACTTATGAAACTGACGACGCAGCTGCCGTAGCTAGTAATTACGTAAAAATGGAAGACATTAGGGACATCTTACTCCAGGAACACGACGTAAAACATAACAACATTGCATATCCTGTGATTCATATTACTGTAAATTACGTAAAATTTACGGCAGTACTTGACTCTGGCAGTCCCATTTCAGTAATTAGCGAAACAGCTTTTAGCAAATGCAACAAAGCGAACGATTGCCCCACACTTCCGTTACGTAAGATTAAATTACAAGGTGCAATCTTTGGAAAAAGTGTAGATGTACGCCAACAAACCAACTTAGAATTCTTTTGTCAAAGCCACAGCTTCTCTATGAACTTCCTTATTGTTCCATTATTGTCGACGGAAATTATACTGGGAGTAGACTTTTTGAATGAATATAAAGCAATCTTAAGCTTTCACGATGCTGAAATAAGTTTAGAGAAAGAAGGTAAGTCAATAGCTTTGAAATTTGAAGACTGGCTCTCAAACCATGATGAGGAAATTAATCGGCTTTACCTTCTGTTAGATAACAGTTCGGAATTTTCTACGGAACTAGACACTAACAATCACTCTGCAAGTACTGACAGGGATGACATCGACGGCATATTTGAAATTAATGAGTTAATTCAGAATAAAATTCAAACAATTGAGAATTGTAATGACACTGATAGGCAGGACCTTTTTGAGATTTTACAAGCACATTCCACAGTTTTTACTCACAAAACAGGAACAATCAAGGGATTTCAATACCAATTTCGTGTTCGTGAGCATACTAAATTTTGTGTAAGACCATACGTAATTCCAGCACATTATAGGGACCGTGTTAGAACAGAAATACAATCTATGCTTGACGAGGGCATTATTGAGCCTGCAGTAAGCTCATACAACAATCCGTTACATGTTGTTGAGAAGAAAAATGGATCGATCAGACTTGTCTTAGATTCGAGACAAATCAATACTATCATTATTCCTGAAACAGACAGGCCGCAGACGATGGAAGAACTTCTTCAAAATTTTAATGGTGTAAAAGTGTTGTCTTCCATTGATCTCAGATCCAGCTTTTATCAGATCGAACTACATCCAGAATGTAGAAAATACACAGCTTTCCTTTGTTTCGGCGTTTGTTATCAGTTTCGGAAACTTCCTTTTGGTTTGAACATTTCTTCAGCAGCATTCATTCGCGGGTTAAATTCCATATTACCTGAGTTCTTAAAACGTCACATCACCTTATATGTGGACGATATTCTAATAGCAGAAGCCTCATGGGAACAACATAACCGCATCCTCAACAGTTTGTTACGTACTTTTGCAGAATCTGGAATTACAGTTAACTTGGAAAAGTCTGAATTCGGTAGGTCAAAGGTGAAGTTTTTAGGACATATTATTTCTTCTGAAGGCATTCAGCCGGATCCTGAAAAGTTAGAAGCAATCAGAGCCATTCCAGTTCCATCCACAAAAAGACAAGTCTGCAGTTTTCTAGGTCTCGTAAATTTTTACCGTCGTTTTCTGAATATGCAAATTCTAGTTACACCAAAACTTTGTTCTCTCACTGGAAAAAATACTATTTGGAACTGGGACGAACAAGCACAGTTGGAATTCAATTCTTTGAAAGAAGCGTTACTTCACGCGCCAATACTAGCTCATCCAGATCTGTCACAAGATTTCTGCCTTAGCACTGATTCTTCCAAAGTTGGTCTTGGTGCCCATTTATTTCAAGAAGCCATAGAAGATGACATTACTGTTCAGAAAACCATTGCTTTTGCTAGCCGAGTGCTAACAAAATCTGAAAAAAATTATTCCGTTACTGAATTAGAAGCTTTAGCTATCGTTTGGGCATTTAACAAATTCCGTTTCTTTCTTTCTGGTAAGCACGTAAAAGTATACAGTGATCACCGTGCATTACAATTTCTTATGTCTTCAAAATTAAATCATGGTAGGTTAAAACGTTGGGCATTGTTTCTGCAAGAATTCCGCTTCACAATAGTCTACATTCCCGGCAAGGAGAACATTGTTGCGGACGCACTGTCACGCGCACCGGCTGGGCTTGAGAAAAGTAACACAGAAGGCAACCTCGAGAAAAATTTCAGTATTCTTTACATTCAGAAAGTCGCCTTTGAAAACTTCATCACCACATCTTTAAAGGACATTGCTCATGAACAAGATAAAGATCCGATTTGGAAAGACATCAAAGGTAAATGGCATGAAAAGACACACACTCAGATTCGGCATTATTACCTGGTTAGAAACAACATACTCTTCAAACGCTGCACTGTTGATGACAAGCTATGGGTACTTTGCATTCCAGACGATTTTGTTAATAAGCTCATTTGGTACATTCATTTCAGCTATGCACATTTTGGCCCACGAAAATGTTTTCATATTCTTCGAACGACTTGTTATTTTAACAATATGGAAAAGCGAATTCGAAGAGTCTTGTCTATTTGTAAACTTTGTCAAAAGGCGAAACCGTCTACTATCTCACATCGTGCTCCGCTGTTTCCTATCATTCCTTCTAAATTAAAAGAATTTGCTGCTGTTGATCTCTTGGGACCGCTTGTCAGAACATCTAATGGATTTGCATACGTTCTAGTCGCTGTTGAACTTACTTCAAAATTTGTTTCTTTCACTCCGTTACGTAAAGCCACTGGACGGTCTGTATCCAACGCCTTTGTTAAAAATTTCTTACGTGAAGTTGGACACGTTAGTAAAGTCATTTCAGATAATGGACCGCAATTCAGATCTGCTGTTTGGTCACGCATGCTTCGGAATCATAAAATCAAACCTGTTTTTATTTCATTGTATTCACCACATTGTAACCCGTCTGAACGGATTATGAAAGAAATCAATAAGCTTTGCAGACTTTATTGTCACAGAAAGCATCAGCATTGGGACAGATATTTACACTTATTTCAAAATGTGCTGAATGAAATGCCTCATGATTCCACTGCTTTACCACCTACTCTTGTACTGAAGAATGTAGAACCACCGAACAGAATCAGAGAGCTTGTACCTTTCCCGAATACACGTAAACTGCGACACAAAGACATAATTGATTTGGCTCTTAAAAATATAAAATCTGCAGCAGAGAAAAGGAGAAAACTACACGGTAAAGCAAATGCAAAGAAATTATATATTGGTCAGAAAGTTCTCATTAAAGCTCATTCATTGTCACATAAGAAGAAACACTTGAGTCACAAATTCTTTCTAGTTTACAATGGACCTTACAGAATCCGACGTATACCACATGATAATTGCGTTGAAGTTGAAACTCTGCGTACTAGGAAGAGTAAAGGTTTACACCACATTTCTCATGTCAAACCATTTATTGAC
The DNA here is from genome assembly GCF_023864275.1 of Schistocerca cancellata. Taxonomy (NCBI): domain Eukaryota; kingdom Metazoa; phylum Arthropoda; class Insecta; order Orthoptera; family Acrididae; genus Schistocerca; species Schistocerca cancellata. The sequence goes on along the minus strand of NC_064634.1, from coordinate 459,593,187 downwards.
AGATAATCTGCTTTTTAACTTAGTCTTTGCAATTTTCACTTCACGCTACTTGTACAATTTGTCAGACTTAAGAAACTGTTAACATGCAACATTTTGGTTTGCTTACGAGTGGATTCTGGATTTGAGGTGCTTTCTGTGAAATGCCAGATGACACAGTGGTTGGTTTGTGTGACAGCTACACGATTATATCACGACGTTACTAATGAGTGACAATTTACAATGTTGCTTTTGCGGTGTATCTGTTTGATATCTGCACAGTTTTTCTGAATTCTTCTGTAAAGTAAAACATGTTTTAGTGGTGACTTTTGTGCTATTGCTACAAGGAGACAGCCTTTTCCGTAGGACAACAATACGTTACAGCACAGTACTTTCCTCATCACGGCAATAAGCGTAATAAGTATGATATCTATACGCAAAGCATTTCACTTTTGTGTATCATGAGGTAAGTACATTGACTTCTGCAGAACTTAGCTTTCGGAGGACAATAACTACGACACTCCCCAGAGATTATCTTAGAGCAAGACGCACATTTAGCGCTACTGGACACGTATTTGAGTGATTAATTTTGTACTTAAGACATTTATTTTTAGAGATTTTTGAATTACAAAGAAAGTTTTTCGTGACACATTTCATTTCATTGCTGTAAGCTGTAATACCTGAGGATACAATTACAATAAACCTCAGGGGGGTACACGCCCACTTTGTGTACCATGTGTTTGGCAAGCACAAGGAGCCCTAGCTAATATGGTATTTGCTTATACAACTTTACACATCGGTACCATATTTCTCTAACACATAAATTACACAGCTATCTGATCAGTTAACTGAGAGAGACAAACCTTTTTACTACGTCAGTGACAGATGTTTACGCAATTGCACAGTTGGGTAACTTCACACTTACGAAATTGTATTTTGTCTGTACTGTGTGAACTGTTCATATTTTTTGGTACCATTGTGATACTATGAAAGCTTTGAATGATGTATTTGGTGTGAGATCATGATTTTTAAAGTACGTTTGAGGTAGATGACACTACTGAAATGAGCAGAGAATTTTCTTTAGATTTTGAAACAATTGCAGAAAGCTACGACGTTTTTGAGATTTGACTGAGGTGTTATGGTGTTATTTTTACGATGACTATGTGTATTATGCTGTTGCGGTATGTTTATGATCAATAAGCTGATGCTATATGAGTTATTTGAGTATGCTATGTATCTGTTATGATGAAATATTGAAGAAGTGTCGACGAATAAGGTAAGGAATAATGAGTAGTGGTTAGGGACTCTGGTTTGTGAAAAAGGTTGTTGGAAACCAAGAATCGTACTTTAAGAGTTATGAAATGTATGTAAATGCGTGAATGTATTACAATGCCGACGAAAATTTTTTGGACTCTGTTATGTCAATTGGATTTTGTCTCTACAGATTTGTAACGCAAATTCTTGACCTGTGAAATATTTTTATATGAGACTGTCACTGTAGCGGAAACTGCTGTCGTAAATATTTCCGTAAGAAAGTTAAGTGACCACCTGCACATAATGCGACGTGGGCACCCAGGTGTGTCAGACACCTGGAGAACAAGCCTTTTCAGACGCTCAGGTAGAAAAGAAAGCCATTAGGGTGTGCCAGAGGCACAGGTGGTAGAGAAGGATAAAGAGAGGCCTAGACACCTGTTAATGACATTCCTTTGTAGAGGGCATCGCTAATGCGACACGCTCGTTACTTGAAAACATATGATTTTTGTAATGCGTTGTGGGCACACAGCTGTGTCAAACACCTGGAGAATAAGCCATTAGGATGTGCCTTTCATCGCTAATGCGACACCCTCGTTACTTAAAAATTTATGATATTTACTGAAATGCCTAACAAAATGACAAGAAATATTTTTACATCTGCACACCTGATTATGACAAGAGTCTTTGTACGAGAGTTGAGAGCAATTAACTTATGAAATGAAATGTCACATGACTACTGAATGACATTTTTATGCTTTGGTTTGCGTAATTGCTTATTTCATTTGATATCTGGTTTCCAGCTGTGTTGCAGCATTGCTTTTATAAAATGAGATGCATTTGCTAATGTGAACTCTTTCTGTCAACAGATCTATTAAATGATAATTTTGTAATCCACATTCTTTAAAAAAAGGAGCACTTGGAAAGGAAAGAACAATAAGAAGTAACTAGTAACAGTAACACTTAATTTTCTTTTCAGGTACATGGTAATATTTTTTTTACAATAAGTTGTTATGGTGCACCACTTTAATTACATAGACATTAAGATGACCACTTTAATTACATAGACATTAAGATGTGAATATGCATTTCCCTTGTCTGCATTGTTGTTTTTACTGTAATATTTTTTCTGCTTGCGCTATGTCATGTTTAGGTATAAGTTGCTGCTGTTTGCAAGGCATAGTGTTATTGAATTTGACTTTTGCTAATTTATGCTGCTAGCTTTGCCAATTTGCATTTCTTTGTCATTTCTGCTTGTGTTGATTTGTTGTGATGCTGCATTGCCTCGTCCTTTGGTATATATATCTGAGCTCAGTAGATTTAAGTTAGCTTAAGAGGGGGTAGACTATATAAGAAACTGACTATGGAGAATAGGTAAAGAATGCATTGCGAAGAAAGATTTGGGCCCCAATGAGTATTGTACAATCAGAAATAATTATTTTGAAAGAAATATGGATAGAATACAGGAACGAGGTATAGGTAGGATTTTCTTGGAAATAAATGATGAGGTAAGCAATGTGTGAACATATAAATACAGAAAGCATGCTTGGATAGGATTTTTTTGGTGGAAACAAATGTTGAAATAAGACGAAAGATCTATCGAATGAAGTTGTGGGGTGGACTGCAGTACCAAATGTTACACTGAAAACAAACCCTGTCCTTTCCTTTTGTGTTATCCCACTATGTGTTTGGGTACCCTTGTGTATTTGTGTTTTTCCTGTCTTTATGTGTTTAGCTGATGAGAGCTCTGTTGTAGACTTTTTCTAATAATATGTTATTTACTTTGTAAAGATGCTTAGACATTATTTATTCTGTGTTGTTTTAATGCTCATGTGTGAAGTTGAATTTTTAAAAGTGATTCTGATCTTTTATGTATGTACTCATGTCATCATTCCTGTAACACTGATGTATATGTTTATTTCTATTGTTTTGTAAAGCCTGCACTACAAATATTATCTGTATTGTTATGTTTTTAATGATGTATTTTGTATCTTTGTAATTGTATTCTTATGTTATATAATTGTAATTGACACCAGTTACTCAAATTAAGTAACTTGTAAGCATTCATTTCACTGCACACATTTCTGTTGGTCATAGTATATGGACAATATGTGAGAAGTAGGGACTGTTAGTGTTTGCACGTGTGTTAATAATTCAGCAAGGGACTGGATAACAGCATTGCTGGTTCTAAGGACAATTCCAAAAACTTTGTGAGTGCACAAGTGGTGGTTATGGACTTGCTCTATTATCCGCAAGACTCTTCAATGGTGATTGTGCACCTGCACAGTCGCAACAGATGGCTGCTGGCCATCTCTACAAGGACAACAGTGGGTCTGCTCCTCTGGTGGCCCACCAATACCATACTCTCTACCAGGACTACAGTGGGTCTGCTCTGTGATGACCTACCTACCAATCTTCTTCAAAACGTCGAATGACTCTGCTGTGGGTTTGCTCTGTTGTGGCCCATTACCTGTCAGCATGTCAAGAGTCAGCACTGTCTTTCCGTTGTAAGGACAACACTACTTCTTCAAGACTGCATGGAAATCCACTACTTCTGTGTGCAATTTTTTTTACTAATGAGACTTTGTGAACAAACACCTGTAATTACTATTATGATGAACAATCTGGACTGTCTTTATGGACTGTGAGAAAATTTTAGCTTTTGACCAACATTGTATCAATAAGTGTGTGCATTGGATATCTTTGTTAGTGTAATTATGAAAAATTTTATCAAATCATTATTGGCCACCGGCCAAAAACATTTTGTAAAATTTTTTGTGGGGAGCATGGGGGCTATGTAAGTAGGCTGTTTAGGCTTTCTTTATGTAAGTTTGCTGTTTATGTTTTTTATTGGCAACGTTACATAGCACTCTGTATGAAAATCACTGGCTGTGCTGTGTGCAGTAGGTGGCTGGTTTGCATTGTTGCCTGCCATTGTTGTCATGAACTGCTATAGCTGGATGTGAACAGCAGATTGCGTTGGGCAGTTGGAGGTGAGCCGCCAGCAGTGGTGGACGTGGGGAGAGAGATGGCGGAGTTTTGATAATCTGTAAGACTGAATGTCAATTATGAATATTAAGGTAAATACATTGTTTGTTCTCTATTAATATCTTTCATTTGCTAACTATCCCTATCAGTAGTTAGTACCTTCAGTGGTTTGAATCTTTTATTTAGCTGGCAGTAGTGGCGCTCGCTGTTTTGCAGTAGCTTGAGTAGCGAAGATTTTTGTGAGGTAAGTGATTTGTAAAAGGTATAGGTTAAAGTTAGTCAGGGCCATTGTTTTGTAGGGGTTATTGAAAGTCAGATTGCGTTGCGCTAAATAATATTGTGTGTCAGGTTAAGCACAGGCTTGTATAATTGTTCTAAGTGGACGTTTCACATGTAAAATTGTTCAAAGGGGACGTTTCATATGTCGACCCTTAGCCTAGGATACCTCACTGGAATCTTCTGATTTTTTTCTTGTAGTTTGTGTATTTAGTGTAGCTTTTGTTTATTGCTAGCGCGTAATTGTAGAGAGAATCTCCTTTGTAGTTGCAGTCTTTCATTGTTGTACAGTAAAACAGTTGTGGCATGCATGTAGCTTTGCGCCAAGTATTTCGCTGCTGCAATTAACTAGATATTATTTTCAGTGCTATGTTAATGTGTTCTCTTGTTTTTGCTATTCAAGTTGTGCTTTTCTGTGTTGTCGTGTGAAATATTGTGACAATAATGGCGTGTGAAAAACGTAACACTAGGCTCCAAACTAAATTGAGAAATAATAGTGACGACGAGCGTAGTTTATCAGCACCACTGGGTAGTGAATTAACTAATATTCAAAGTAGTAATTTGGTAACTGTGCATAGGGAAATGGAGCGGGCGTCAGACAATGGCGTAGGCAGTGAAACAGGTAGTGAACAGGGAAGCATTGTCGATCGATCGGTCGGCAACAGCTCGCCTCAGGAATCCGAAATGATAGGACACAATTTTGCAAATACTGTAGATTCAGGTTTTGCGTCCTCACCGTTTTCTCAAATGAGTCAAGACACATTTTCCGCTTGTCAAAATGTGAATGTTGCCGGTGCAAATTCACTGCCGAAAAGCACTGAGGAACATGTTTCAGACACCAGTGCATTGTTATTACAGTTAATGCAACAAATGGGACAAAGGCTACAAAAGCTAGACACAACGCTTGAACAAAATCAGAAACAAATGGGACAGAATCTTCAAAAGTTAGACACAATGGAACAAAATCAGAGACAAACACAGCAAAAGCTTCAAAAGTTAGACACAATGGAACAAAATCAGAGACAAACACAGCAAAAGCTTCAAAAGTTAGACACAATGGAACAAAAGCTTCAAAAGTTAGACTCAGTGGAACATATGCTTGAACAAACACGTGAAGATTTAACTACTGAGTTACATAAAATAGAATCGAAATGTCAGAAAGTCTGTAATGACGTAAAAACACAAATTTGTGAGCATTTCCAACCTATTTTTTCGCGTCATGAGAATGTATTACAGAATCACGAAGCAGCCATAAAAGAACTGCAAACCATTGTTCATGAAAATCATGAGACCTTGTGGGCTAAAATTGACTCAGTTGCATCTACCGATTCGGTTACGCAACTGGCAAAAACTCAGGAAAACTTAAAGAACACAGTAGATTCGATTTCAACACAAATGGACACTCTGAAACTTGGTTCAGAAAAACACACTGAGGAAATGTGTTCACTATCGGAGAAAGTAGCTGAACTTTCGGATCAGGTCACTAACTTATCTACAAAGGTAGATGATGATCTGAATGACACAAGACCCGTAGCCTTCACTGACACAGAAGACTATGAACAAATAAGAAAATTCAAACAAAATCAAAATCAAATTAATACACAGTATAAAAGAGAAATCCGGGAAGTACAAGATCAGTTGACGCAGGTGATACAAGAATTACGTATCTCAGAGGACACTCGCGCCCCAATACTGGAAGAGGGACATAGAAATACGGAAAAGCCACAATATAATAACACAGAGCATTTCGGTAATTATGAAAGAAATTGGCAAGGTGCACCGAATTTTGAGATGGAACCGCCGACACGACGTAACAATGACCGATATGTGACTCGCCGACATGATGATTTTGACTATAAGCTGTTCATTACTACACGTAAATTCAAAACATTTAAGAATTCTGGCAACGACATTCATCCACAAGCGTGGCTCCATCAATTCTCTCATTGTTTTCCTCCCAACTGGTCATTAGAACACAGATTAGAATTTATGTGTGGCTACTTGGAGAATGAACCAGCTGTAAGAATGCGATCGGTCATTCACGATTGCCACAGTGAAGGAGAATTTTACCATGCCTTCCTCTCAGCATATTGGTCTCAAGCTACACAAGACCGCGTAAAACATAGCATCATGATGATGAAACACTTTGAACAATCTGAATTTTCCAGTCTTGTCAAATATTTTGAAGACATGTTGCACAAGAATCAGTACCTATCAAACCCATACAGCCCCTCAGAACTCATCCGCATTTGCTTAATCAAACTGCCTGAACATTTACGACACATTATTTTGGCAGGACGTTGCAAAGACGACATTGAAGCTTTTCAGGGACTGTTACAAGAACTGGAAATTGACACAGACAGTCGTGGGATGCGAAAACAGGAAATCAATCACTACAGGTCACATCCGTCACAATTCCGTGACGACAGAAATAATAACTGGACACGACAAGTCTATTCTTACAACGCAAATCGTGACCAAAACAGACACCACCCGTATGACAACCGTTGGCAGAGTAGTAATAATTACAGGGAAAGATCACCTCTCCGCAGTAATGACTATCACAGAGACAATCAGAGAAACAGACAATATGGGAACCAAAATAACTATTATCAAGGGAGACAGAATAACTTTAGACGCAACGGTCCAGCGCGTAGTTACGATTCAAGGAGAAATTCTCCACCACGTGACCGACAAGAAAGAAACTATGGAATCTACCGACATGACGACAGACGATATGATCGTAACGACAGACCTGAATTGCATCAGAACTGGCGAGATTTAAACAGAGCAGAGCACTCTCGTCACGATGAATTTGTAGAAGTTAGGTCTCCAAATCCCAATAACGACGCGCGCCAACAAAGAGACAATAGGCGATGACTCACACCACTGGCAGCCACAAGACGTACTTATGAAACTGACGACGCAGCTGCCGTAGCTAGTAATTACGTAAAAATGGAAGACATTAGGGACATCTTACTCCAGGAACACGACGTAAAACATAACAACATTGCATATCCTGTGATTCATATTACTGTAAATGACGTAAAATTTACGGCAGTACTTGACTCTGGCAGTCCCATTTCAGTAATTAGCGAAACAGCTTTTAGCAAATGCAACAAAGCGAACGATTGCCCCACACTTCCGTTACGTAAGATTAAATTACAAGGTGCAATCTTTGGAAAAAGTGTAGATGTACGCCAACAAACCAACTTAGAATTCTTTTGTCAAAGCCACAGCTTCTCTATGAACTTCCTTATTGTTCCATTATTGTCGACGGAAATTATACTGGGAGTAGACTTTTTGAATGAATATAAAGCAATCTTAAGCTTTCACGATGCTGAAATAAGTTTAGAGAAAGAAGGTAAGTCAATAGCTTTGAAATTTGAAGACTGGCTCTCAAACCATGATGAGGAAATTAATCGGCTTTACCTTCTGTTAGATAACAGTTCGGAATTTTCTACGGAACTAGACACTAACAATCACTCTGCAAGTACTGACAGGGATGACATCGACGGCATATTTGAAATTAATGAGTTAATTCAGAATAAAATTCAAACAATTGAGAATTGTAATGACACTGATAGGCAGGACCTTTTTGAGATTTTACAAGCACATTCCACAGTTTTTACTCACAAAACAGGAACAATCAAGGGATTTCAATACCAATTTCGTGTTCGTGAGCATACTAAATTTTGTGTAAGACCATACGTAATTCCAGCACATTATAGGGACCGTGTTAGAACAGAAATACAATCTATGCTTGACGAGGGCATTATTGAGCCTGCAGTAAGCTCATACAACAATCCGTTACATGTTGTTGAGAAGAAAAATGGATCGATCAGACTTGTCTTAGATTCGAGACAAATCAATACTATCATTATTCCTGAAACAGACAGGCCGCAGACGATGGAAGAACTTCTTCAAAATTTTAATGGTGTAAAAGTGTTGTCTTCCATTGATCTCAGATCCAGCTTTTATCAGATCGAACTACATCCAGAATGTAGAAAATACACAGCTTTCCTTTGTTTCGGCGTTTGTTATCAGTTTCGGAAACTTCCTTTTGGTTTGAACATTTCTTCAGCAGCATTCATTCGCGGGTTAAATTCCATATTACCTGAGTTCTTAAAACGTCACATCACCTTATATGTGGACGATATTCTAATAGCAGAAGCCTCATGGGAACAACATAACCGCATCCTCAACAGTTTGTTACGTACTTTTGCAGAATCTGGAATTACAGTTAACTTGGAAAAGTCTGAATTCGGTAGGTCAAAGGTGAAGTTTTTAGGACATATTATTTCTTCTGAAGGCATTCAGCCGGATCCTGAAAAGTTAGAAGCAATCAGAGCCATTCCAGTTCCATCCACAAAAAGACAAGTCCGCAGTTTTCTAGGTCTCGTAAATTTTTACCGTCGTTTTCTGAATATGCAAATTCTAGTTACACCAAAACTTTGTTCTCTCACTGGAAAAAATACTATTTGGAACTGGGACGAACAAGCACAGTTGGAATTCAATTCTTTGAAAGAAGCGTTACTTCACGCGCCAATACTAGCTCATCCAGATCTGTCACAAGATTTCTGCCTTAGCACTGATTCTTCCAAAGTTGGTCTTGGTGCCCATTTATTTCAAGAAGCCATAGAAGATGACATTACTGTTCAGAAAACCATTGCTTTTGCTAGCCGAGTGCTAACAAAATCTGAAAAAAATTATTCCGTTACTGAATTAGAAGCTTTAGCTATCGTTTGGGCATTTAACAAATTCCGTTTCTTTCTTTCTGGTAAGCACGTAAAAGTATACAGTGATCACCGTGCATTACAATTTCTTATGTCTTCAAAATTAAATCATGGTAGGTTAAAACGTTGGGCATTGTTTCTGCAAGAATTCCGCTTCACAATAGTCTACATTCCCGGCAAGGAGAACATTGTTGCGGACGCACTGTCACGCGCACCGGCTGGGCTTGAGAAAAGTAACACAGAAGGCAACCTCGAGAAAAATTTCAGTATTCTTTACATTCAGAAAGTCGCCTTTGAAAACTTCATCACCACATCTTTAAAGGACATTGCTCATGAACAAGATAAAGATCCGATTTGGAAAGACATCAAAGGTAAATGGCATGAAAAGACACACACTCAGATTCGGCATTATTACCTGGTTAGAAACAACATACTCTTCAAACGCTGCACTGTTGATGACAAGCTATGGGTACTTTGCATTCCAGACGATTTTGTTAATAAGCTCATTTGGTACATTCATTTCAGCTATGCACATTTTGGCCCACGAAAATGTTTTCATATTCTTCGAACGACTTGTTATTTTAACAATATGGAAAAGCGAATTCGAAGAGTCTTGTCTATTTGTAAACTTTGTCAAAAGGCGAAACCGTCTACTATCTCACATCGTGCTCCGCTGTTTCCTATCATTCCTTCTAAATTAAAAGAATTTGCTGCTGTTGATCTCTTGGGACCACTTGTCAGAACATCTAATGGATTTGCATACGTTCTAGTCGCTGTTGAACTTACTTCAAAATTTGTTTCTTTCACTCCGTTACGTAAAGCCACTGGACGGTCTGTATCCAACGCCTTTGTTAAAAATTTCTTACGTGAAGTTGGACACGTTAGTAAAGTCATTTCAGATAATGGACCGCAATTCAGATCTGCTGTTTGGTCACGCATGCTTCGGAATCATAAAATCAAACCTGTTTTTATTTCATTGTATTCACCACATTGTAACCCGTCTGAACGGATTATGAAAGAAATCAATAAGCTTTGCAGACTTTATTGTCACAGAAAGCATCAGCATTGGGACAGATATTTACACTTATTTCAAAATGTGCTGAATGAAATGCCTCATGATTCCACTGCTTTACCACCTACTCTTGTACTGAAGAATGTAGAACCACCGAACAGAATCAGAGAGCTTGTACCTTTCCCGAATACACGTAAACTGCGACACAAAGACATAATTGATTTGGCTCTTAAAAATATAAAATCTGCAGCAGAGAAAAGGAGAAAACTACACGGTAAAGCAAATGCAAAGAAATTATATATTGGTCAGAAAGTTCTCATTAAAGCTCATTCATTGTCACATAAGAAGAAACACTTGAGTCACAAATTCTTTCTAGTTTACAATGGACCTTACAGAATCCGACGTATACCACATGATAATTGCGTTGAAGTTGAAACTCTGCGTACTAGGAAGAGTAAAGGTTTACACCACATTTCTCATGTCAAACCATTTATTGACAGATAATCTGCTTTTTAACTTAGTCTTTGCAATTTTCACTTCACGCTACTTGTACAATTTGTCAGACTTAAGAAACTGTTAACATGCAACATTTTGGTTTGCTTACGAGTGGATTCTGGATTTGAGGTGCTTTCTGTGAAATGCCAGATGACACAGTGGTTGGTTTGTGTGACAGCTACACGATTATATCACGACGTTACTAATGAGTGACAATTTACAATGTTGCTTTTGCGGTGTATCTGTTTGATATCTGCACAGTTTTTCTGAATTCTTCTGTAAAGTAAAACATGTTTTAGTGGTGACTTTTGTGCTATTGCTACAAGGAGACAGCCTTTTCCGTAGGACAACAATACGTTACAGCACAGTACTTTCCTCATCACGGCAATAAGCGTAATAAGTATGATATCTATACGCAAAGCATTTCACTTTTGTGTATCATGAGGTAAGTACATTGACTTCTGCAGAACTTAGCTTTCGGAGGACAATAACTACGACACTCCCCAGAGATTATCTTAGAGCAAGACGCACATTTAGCGCTACTGGACACGTATTTGAGTGATTAATTTTGTACTTAAGACATTTATTTTTAGAGATTTTTGAATTACAAAGAAAGTTTTTCGTGACACATTTCATTTCATTGCTGTAAGCTGTAATACCTGAGGATACAATTACAATAAACCTCAGGGGGGTACACGCCTACTTTGTGTACCATGTGTTTGGCAAGCACAAGGAGCCCTAGCTAATATGGTATTTGCTTATACAACTTTACACATCGGTACCATATTTCTCTAACACATAAATTACACAGCTATCTGATCAGTTAACTGAGAGAGACAAACCTTTTTACTACGTCAGTGACAGATGTTTACGCAATTGCACAGTTGGGTAACTTCACACTTACGAAATTGTATTTTGTCTGTACTGTGTGAACTGTTCATATTTTTTGGTACCATTGTGATACTATGAAAGCTTTGAATGATGTATTTGGTGTGAGATCATGATTTTTAAAGTACGTTTGAGGTAGATGACACTACTGAAATGAGCAGAGAATTTTCTTTAGATTTTGAAACAATTGCAGAAAGCTACGACGTTTTTGAGATTTGACTGAGGTGTTATGGTGTTATTTTTACGATGACTATGTGTATTATGCTGTTGCGGTATGTTTATGATCAATAAGCTGATGCTATATGAGTTATTTGAGTATGCTATGTATCTGTTATGATGAAATATTGAAGAAGTGTCGACGAATAAGGTAAGGAATAATGAGTAGTGGTTAGGGACTCTGGTTTGTGAAAAAGGTTGTTGGAAACCAAGAATCGTACTTTAAGAGTTATGAAATGTATGTAAATGCGTGAATGTATTACAATGCCGACGAAAATTTTTTGGACTCTGTTATGTCAATTGGATTTTGTCTCTACAGATTTGTAACGCAAATTCTTGACCTGTGAAATATTTTTATATGAGACTGTCACTGTAGCGGAAACTGCTGTCGTAAATATTTCCGTAAGAAAGTTAAGTGACCACCTGCACATAATGCGACGTGGGCACCCAGGTGTGTCAGACACCTGGAGAACAAGCCTTTTCAGACGCTCAGGTAGAAAAGAAAGCCATTAGGGTGTGCCAGAGGCACAGGTGGTAGAGAAGGATAAAGAGAGGCCTAGACACCTGTTAATGACATTCCTTTGTAGAGGGCATCGCTAATGCGACACGCTCGTTACTTGAAAACATATGATTTTTGTAATGCGTTGTGGGCACACAGCTGTGTCAAACACCTGGAGAATAAGCCATTAGGATGTGCCTTTCATCGCTAATGCGACACCCTCGTTACTTAAAAATTTATGATATTTACTGAAATGCCTAACAAAATGACAAGAAATATTTTTACATCTGCACACCTGATTATGACAAGAGTCTTTGTACGAGAGTTGAGAGCAATTAACTTATGAAATGAAATGTCACATGACTACTGAATGACATTTTTATGCTTTGGTTTGCGTAATTGCTTATTTCATTTGATATCTGGTTTCCAGCTGTGTTGCAGCATTGCTTTTATAAAATGAGATGCATTTGCTAATGTGAACTCTTTCTGTCAACAGATCTATTAAATGATAATTTTGTAATCCACATTCTTTAAAAAAAGGAGCACTTGGAAAGGAAAGAACAATAAGAAGTAACTAGTAACAGTAACACTTAATTTTCTTTTCAGGTACATGGTAATATTTTTTTTACAATAAGTTGTTATGGTGCACCACTTTAATTACATAGACATTAAGATGACCACTTTAATTACATAGACATTAAGATGTGAATATGCATTTCCCTTGTCTGCATTGTTGTTTTTACTGTAATATTTTTTCTGCTTGCGCTATGTCATGTTTAGGTATAAGTTGCTGCTGTTTGCAAGGCATAGTGTTATTGAATTTGACTTTTGCTAATTTATGCTGCTAGCTTTGCCAATTTGCATTTCTTTGTCATTTCTGCTTGTGTTGATTTGTTGTGATGCTGCATTGCCTCGTCCTTTGGTATATATATCTGAGCTCAGTAGATTTAAGTTAGCTTAAGAGGGGGTAGACTATATAAGAAACTGACTATGGAGAATAGGTAAAGAATGCATTGCGAAGAAAGATTTGGGCCCCAATGAGTATTGTACAATCAGAAATAATTATTTTGAAAGAAATATGGATAGAATACAGGAACGAGGTATAGGTAGGATTTTCTTGGAAATAAATGATGAGGTAAGCAATGTGTGAACATATAAATACAGAAAGCATGCTTGGATAGGATTTTTTTGGTGGAAACAAATGTTGAAATAAGACGAAAGATCTATCGAATGAAGTTGTGGGGTGGACTGCAGTACCAAATGTTACACTGAAAACAAACCCTGTCCTTTCCTTTTGTGTTATCCCACTATGTGTTTGGGTACCCTTGTGTATTTGTGTTTTTCCTGTCTTTATGTGTTTAGCTGATGAGAGCTCTGTTGTAGACTTTTTCTAATAATATGTTATTTACTTTGTAAAGATGCTTAGACATTATTTATTCTGTGTTGTTTTAATGCTCATGTGTGAAGTTGAATTTTTAAAAGTGATTCTGATCTTTTATGTATGTACTCATGTCATCATTCCTGTAACACTGATGTATATGTTTATTTCTATTGTTTTGTAAAGCCTGCACTACAAATATTATCTGTATTGTTATGTTTTTAATGATGTATTTTGTATCTTTGTAATTGTATTCTTATGTTATATAATTGTAATTGACACCAGTTACTCAAATTAAGTAACTTGTAAGCATTCATTTCACTGCACACATTTCTGTTGGTCATAGTATATGGACAATATGTGAGAAGTAGGGACTGTTAGTGTTTGCACGTGTGTTAATAATTCAGCAAGGGACTGGATAACAGCATTGCTGGTTCTAAGGACAATTCCAAAAACTTTGTGAGTGCACAAGTGGTGGTTATGGACTTGCTCTATTATCCGCAAGACTCTTCAATGGTGATTGTGCACCTGCACAGTCGCAACAGATGGCTGCTGGCCATCTCTACAAGGACAACAGTGGGTCTGCTCCTCTGGTGGCCCACCAATACCATACTCTCTACCAGGACTACAGTGGGTCTGCTCTGTGATGACCTACCTACCAATCTTCTTCAAAACGTCGAATGACTCTGCTGTGGGTTTGCTCTGTTGTGGCCCATTACCTGTCAGCATGTCAAGAGTCAGCACTGTCTTTCCGTTGTAAGGACAACACTACTTCTTCAAGACTGCATGGAAATCCACTACTTCTGTGTGCAATTTTTTTTACTAATGAGACTTTGTGAACAAACACCTGTAATTACTATTATGATGAACAATCTGGACTGTCTTTATGGACTGTGAGAAAATTTTAGCTTTTGACCAACATTGTATCAATAAGTGTGTGCATTGGATATCTTTGTTAGTGTAATTATGAAAAATTTTATCAAATCATTATTGGCCACCGGCCAAAAACATTTTGTAAAATTTTTTGTGGGGAGCATGGGGGCTATGTAAGTAGGCTGTTTAGGCTTTCTTTATGTAAGTTTGCTGTTTATGTTTTTTATTGGCAACGTTACATAGCACTCTGTATGAAAATCACTGGCTGTGCTGTGTGCAGTAGGTGGCTGGTTTGCATTGTTGCCTGCCATTGTTGTCATGAACTGCTATAGCTGGATGTGAACAGCAGATTGCGTTGGGCAGTTGGAGGTGAGCCGCCAGCAGTGGTGGACGTGGGGAGAGAGATGGCGGAGTTTTGATAATCTGTAAGACTGAATGTCAATTATGAATATTAAGGTAAATACATTGTTTGTTCTCTATTAATATCTTTCATTTGCTAACTATCCCTATCAGTAGTTAGTACCTTCAGTGGTTTGAATCTTTTATTTAGCTGGCAGTAGTGGCGCTCGCTGTTTTGCAGTAGCTTGAGTAGCGAAGATTTTTGTGAGGTAAGTGATTTGTAAAAGGTATAGGTTAAAGTTAGTCAGGGCCATTGTTTTGTAGGGGTTATTGAAAGTCAGATTGCGTTGCGCTAAATAATATTGTGTGTCAGGTTAAGCACAGGCTTGTATAATTGTTCTAAGTGGACGTTTCACATGTAAAATTGTTCAAAGGGGACGTTTCATATGTCGACCCTTAGCCTAGGATACCTCACTGGAATCTTCTGATTTTTTTCTTGTAGTTTGTGTATTTAGTGTAGCTTTTGTTTATTGCTAGCGCGTAATTGTAGAGAGAATCTCCTTTGTAGTTGCAGTCTTTCATTGTTGTACAGTAAAACAGTTGTGGCATGCATGTAGCTTTGCGCCAAGTATTTCGCTGCTGCAATTAACTAGATATTATTTTCAGTGCTATGTTAATGTGTTCTCTTGTTTTTGCTATTCAAGTTGTGCTTTTCTGTGTTGTCGTGTGAAATATTGTGACAATAATGGCGTGTGAAAAACGTAACACTAGGCTCCAAACTAAATTGAGAAATAATAGTGACGACGAGCGTAGCTTATCAGCACCACTGGGTAGTGAATTAACTAATATTCAAAGTAGTAATTTGGTAACTGTGCATAGGGAAATGGAGCGGGCGTCAGACAATGGCGTAGGCAGTGAAACAGGTAGTGAACAGGGAAGCATTGTCGATCGATCGGTCGGCAACAGCTCGCCTCAGGAATCCGAAATGATAGGACACAATTTTGCAAATACTGTAGATTCAGGTTTTGCGTCCTCACCGTTTTCTCAAATGAGTCAAGACACATTTTCCGCTTGTCAAAATGTGAATGTTGCCGGTGCAAATTCACTGCCGAAAAGCACTGAGGAACATGTTTCAGACACCAGTGCATTGTTATTACAGTTAATGCAACAAATGGGACAAAGGCTACAAAAGTTAGACACAACGCTTGAACAAAATCAGAAACAAATGGGACAGAATCTTCAAAAGTTAGACACAATGGAACAAAATCAGAGACAAACACAGCAAAAGCTTCAAAAGTTAGACACAATGGAACAAAATCAGAGACAAACACAGCAAAAGCTTCAAAAGTTAGACACAATGGAACAAAAGCTTCAAAAGTTAGACTCAGTGGAACATATGCTTGAACAAACACGTGAAGATTTAACTACTGAGTTACATAAAATAGAATCGAAATGTCAGAAAGTCTGTAATGACGTAAAAACACAAATTTGTGAGCATTTCCAACCTATTTTTTCGCGTCATGAGAATGTATTACAGAATCACGAAGCAGCCATAAAAGAACTGCAAACCATTGTTCATGAAAATCATGAGACCTTGTGGGCTAAAATTGACTCAGTTGCATCTACCGATTCGGTTACGCAACTGGCAAAAACTCAGGAAAACTTAAAGAACACAGTAGATTCGATTTCAACACAAATGGACACTCTGAAACTTGGTTCAGAAAAACACACTGAGGAAATGTGTTCACTATCGGAGAAAGTAGCTGAACTTTCGGATCAGGTCACTAACTTATCTACAAAGGTAGATGATGATCTGAATGACACAAGACCCGTAGCCTTCACTGACACAGAAGACTATGAACAAATAAGAAAATTCAAACAAAATCAAAATCAAATTAATACACAGTATAAAAGAGAAATCCGGGAAGTACAAGATCAGTTGACGCAGGTGATACAAGAATTACGTATCTCAGAGGACACTCGCGCCCCAATACTGGAAGAGGGACATAGAAATACGGAAAAGCCACAATATAATAACACAGAGCATTTCGGTAATTATGAAAGAAATTGGCAAGGTGCACCGAATTTTGAGATGGAACCGCCGACACGACGTAACAATGACCGATATGTGACTCGCCGACATGATGATTTTGACTATAAGCTGTTCATTACTACACGTAAATTCAAAACATTTAAGAATTCTGGCAACGACATTCATCCACAAGCGTGGCTCCATCAATTCTCTCATTGTTTTCCTCCCAACTGGTCATTAGAACACAGATTAGAATTTATGTGTGGCTACTTGGAGAATGAACCAGCTGTAAGAATGCGATCGGTCATTCACGATTGCCACAGTGAAGGAGAATTTTACCATGCCTTCCTCTCAGCATATTGGTCTCAAGCTACACAAGACCGCGTAAAACATAGCATCATGATGATGAAACACTTTGAACAATCTGAATTTTCCAGTCTTGTCAAATATTTTGAAGACATGTTGCACAAGAATCAGTACCTATCAAACCCATACAGCCCCTCAGAACTCATCCGCATTTGCTTAATCAAACTGCCTGAACATTTACGACACATTATTTTGGCAGGACGTTGCAAAGACGACATTGAAGCTTTTCAGGGACTGTTACAAGAACTGGAAATTGACACAGACAGTCGTGGGATGCGAAAACAGGAAATCAATCACTACAGGTCACATCCGTCACAATTCCGTGACGACAGAAATAATAACTGGACACGACAAGTCTATTCTTACAACGCAAATCGTGACCAAAACAGACACCACCCGTATGACAACCGTTGGCAGAGTAGTAATAATTACAGGGAAAGATCACCTCTCCGCAGTAATGACTATCACAGAGACAATCAGAGAAACAGACAATATGGGAACCAAAATAACTATTATCAAGGGAGACAGAATAACTTTAGACGCAACGGTCCAGCGCGTAGTTACGATTCAAGGAGAAATTCTCCACCACGTGACCGACAAGAAAGAAACTATGGAATCTACCGACATGACGACAGACGATATGATCGTAACGACAGACCTGAATTGCATCAGAACTGGCGAGATTTAAACAGAGCAGAGCACTCTCGTCACGATGAATTTGTAGAAGTTAGGTCACCAAATCCCAATAACGACGCGCGCCAACAAAGAGACAATAGGCGATGACTCACACCACTGGCAGCCACAAGACGTACTTATGAAACTGACGACGCAGCTGCCGTAGCTAGTAATTACGTAAAAATGGAAGACATTAGGGACATCTTACTCCAGGAACACGACGTAAAACATAACAACATTGCATATCCTGTGATTCATATTACTGTAAATTACGTAAAATTTACGGCAGTACTTGACTCTGGCAGTCCCATTTCAGTAATTAGCGAAACAGCTTTTAGCAAATGCAACAAAGCGAACGATTGCCCCACACTTCCGTTACGTAAGATTAAATTACAAGGTGCAATCTTTGGAAAAAGTGTAGATGTACGCCAACAAACCAACTTAGAATTCTTTTGTCAAAGCCACAGCTTCTCTATGAACTTCCTTATTGTTCCATTATTGTCGACGGAAATTATACTGGGAGTAGACTTTTTGAATGAATATAAAGCAATCTTAAGCTTTCACGATGCTGAAATAAGTTTAGAGAAAGAAGGTAAGTCAATAGCTTTGAAATTTGAAGACTGGCTCTCAAACCATGATGAGGAAATTAATCGGCTTTACCTTCTGTTAGATAACAGTTCGGAATTTTCTACGGAACTAGACACTAACAATCACTCTGCAAGTACTGACAGGGATGACATCGACGGCATATTTGAAATTAATGAGTTAATTCAGAATAAAATTCAAACAATTGAGAATTGTAATGACACTGATAGGCAGGACCTTTTTGAGATTTTACAAGCACATTCCACAGTTTTTACTCACAAAACAGGAACAATCAAGGGATTTCAATACCAATTTCGTGTTCGTGAGCATACTAAATTTTGTGTAAGACCATACGTAATTCCAGCACATTATAGGGACCGTGTTAGAACAGAAATACAATCTATGCTTGACGAGGGCATTATTGAGCCTGCAGTAAGCTCATACAACAATCCGTTACATGTTGTTGAGAAGAAAAATGGATCGATCAGACTTGTCTTAGATTCGAGACAAATCAATACTATCATTATTCCTGAAACAGACAGGCCGCAGACGATGGAAGAACTTCTTCAAAATTTTAATGGTGTAAAAGTGTTGTCTTCCATTGATCTCAGATCCAGCTTTTATCAGATCGAACTACATCCAGAATGTAGAAAATACACAGCTTTCCTTTGTTTCGGCGTTTGTTATCAGTTTCGGAAACTTCCTTTTGGTTTGAACATTTCTTCAGCAGCATTCATTCGCGGGTTAAATTCCATATTACCTGAGTTCTTAAAACGTCACATCACCTTATATGTGGACGATATTCTAATAGCAGAAGCCTCATGGGAACAACATAACCGCATCCTCAACAGTTTGTTACGTACTTTTGCAGAATCTGGAATTACAGTTAACTTGGAAAAGTCTGAATTCGGTAGGTCAAAGGTGAAGTTTTTAGGACATATTATTTCTTCTGAAGGCATTCAGCCGGATCCTGAAAAGTTAGAAGCAATCAGAGCCATTCCAGTTCCATCCACAAAAAGACAAGTCCGCAGTTTTCTAGGTCTCGTAAATTTTTACCGTCGTTTTCTGAATATGCAAATTCTAGTTACACCAAAACTTTGTTCTCTCACTGGAAAAAATACTATTTGGAACTGGGACGAACAAGCACAGTTGGAATTCAATTCTTTGAAAGAAGCGTTACTTCACGCGCCAATACTAGCTCATCCAGATCTGTCACAAGATTTCTGCCTTAGCACTGATTCTTCCAAAGTTGGTCTTGGTGCCCATTTATTTCAAGAAGCCATAGAAGATGACATTACTGTTCAGAAAACCATTGCTTTTGCTAGCCGAGTGCTAACAAAATCTGAAAAAAATTATTCCGTTACTGAATTAGAAGCTTTAGCTATCGTTTGGGCATTTAACAAATTCCGTTTCTTTCTTTCTGGTAAGCACGTAAAAGTATACAGTGATCACCGTGCATTACAATTTCTTATGTCTTCAAAATTAAATCATGGTAGGTTAAAACGTTGGGCATTGTTTCTGCAAGAATTCCGCTTCACAATAGTCTACATTCCCGGCAAGGAGAACATTGTTGCGGACGCACTGTCACGCGCACCGGCTGGGCTTGAGAAAAGTAACACAGAAGGCAACCTCGAGAAAAATTTCAGTATTCTTTACATTCAGAAAGTCGCCTTTGAAAACTTCATCACCACATCTTTAAAGGACATTGCTCATGAACAAGATAAAGATCCGATTTGGAAAGACATCAAAGGTAAATGGCATGAAAAGACACACACTCAGATTCGGCATTATTACCTGGTTAGAAACAACATACTCTTCAAACGCTGCACTGTTGATGACAAGCTATGGGTACTTTGCATTCCAGACGATTTTGTTAATAAGCTCATTTGGTACATTCATTTCAGCTATGCACATTTTGGCCCACGAAAATGTTTTCATATTCTTCGAACGACTTGTTATTTTAACAATATGGAAAAGCGAATTCGAAGAGTCTTGTCTATTTGTAAACTTTGTCAAAAGGCGAAACCGTCTACTATCTCACATCGTGCTCCGCTGTTTCCTATCATTCCTTCTAAATTAAAAGAATTTGCTGCTGTTGATCTCTTGGGACCGCTTGTCAGAACATCTAATGGATTTGCATACGTTCTAGTCGCTGTTGAACTTACTTCAAAATTTGTTTCTTTCACTCCGTTACGTAAAGCCACTGGACGGTCTGTATCCAACGCCTTTGTTAAAAATTTCTTACGTGAAGTTGGACACGTTAGTAAAGTCATTTCAGATAATGGACCGCAATTCAGATCTGCTGTTTGGTCACGCATGCTTCGGAATCATAAAATCAAACCTGTTTTTATTTCATTGTATTCACCACATTGTAACCCGTCTGAACGGATTATGAAAGAAATCAATAAGCTTTGCAGACTTTATTGTCACAGAAAGCATCAGCATTGGGACAGATATTTACACTTATTTCAAAATGTGCTGAATGAAATGCCTCATGATTCCACTGCTTTACCACCTACTCTTGTACTGAAGAATGTAGAACCACCGAACAGAATCAGAGAGCTTGTACCTTTCCCGAATACACGTAAACTGCGACACAAAGACATAATTGATTTGGCTCTTAAAAATATAAAATCTGCAGCAGAGAAAAGGAGAAAACTACACGGTAAAGCAAATGCAAAGAAATTATATATTGGTCAGAAAGTTCTCATTAAAGCTCATTCATTGTCACATAAGAAGAAACACTTGAGTCACAAATTCTTTCTAGTTTACAATGGACCTTACAGAATCCGACGTATACCACATGATAATTGCGTTGAAGTTGAAACTCTGCGTACTAGGAAGAGTAAAGGTTTACACCACATTTCTCATGTCAAACCATTTATTGACAGATAATCTGCTTTTTAACTTAGTCTTTGCAATTTTCACTTCACGCTACTTGTACAATTTGTCAGACTTAAGAAACTGTTAACATGCAACATTTTGGTTTGCTTACGAGTGGATTCTGGATTTGAGGTGCTTTCTGTGAAATGCCAGATGACACAGTGGTTGGTTTGTGTGACAGCTACACGATTATATCACGACGTTACTAATGAGTGACAATTTACAATGTTGCTTTTGCGGTGTATCTGTTTGATATCTGCACAGTTTTTCTGAATTCTTCTGTAAAGTAAAACATGTTTTAGTGGTGACTTTTGTGCTATTGCTACAAGGAGACAGCCTTTTCCGTAGGACAACAATACGTTACAGCACAGTACTTTCCTCATCACGGCAATAAGCGTAATAAGTATGATATCTATACGCAAAGCATTTCACTTTTGTGTATCATGAGGTAAGTACATTGACTTCTGCAGAACTTAGCTTTCGGAGGACAATAACTACGACACTCCCCAGAGATTATCTTAGAGCAAGACGCACATTTAGCGCTACTGGACACGTATTTGAGTGATTAATTTTGTACTTAAGACATTTATTTTTAGAGATTTTTGAATTACAAAGAAAGTTTTTCGTGACACATTTCATTTCATTGCTGTAAGCTGTAATACCTGAGGATACAATTACAATAAACCTCAGGGGGGTACACGCCTACTTTGTGTACCATGTGTTTGGCAAGCACAAGGAGCCCTAGCTAATATGGTATTTGCTTATACAACTTTACACATCGGTACCATATTTCTCTAACACATAAATTACACAGCTATCTGATCAGTTAACTGAGAGAGACAAACCTTTTTACTACGTCAGTGACAGATGTTTACGCAATTGCACAGTTGGGTAACTTCACACTTACGAAATTGTATTTTGTCTGTACTGTGTGAACTGTTCATATTTTTTGGTACCATTGTGATACTATGAAAGCTTTGAATGATGTATTTGGTGTGAGATCATGATTTTTAAAGTACGTTTGAGGTAGATGACACTACTGAAATGAGCAGAGAATTTTCTTTAGATTTTGAAACAATTGCAGAAAGCTACGACGTTTTTGAGATTTGACTGAGGTGTTATGGTGTTATTTTTACGATGACTATGTGTATTATGCTGTTGCGGTATGTTTATGATCAATAAGCTGATGCTATATGAGTTATTTGAGTATGCTATGTATCTGTTATGATGAAATATTGAAGAAGTGTCGACGAATAAGGTAAGGAATAATGAGTAGTGGTTAGGGACTCTGGTTTGTGAAAAAGGTTGTTGGAAACCAAGAATCGTACTTTAAGAGTTATGAAATGTATGTAAATGCGTGAATGTATTACAATGCCGACGAAAATTTTTTGGACTCTGTTATGTCAATTGGATTTTGTCTCTACAGATTTGTAACGCAAATTCTTGACCTGTGAAATATTTTTATATGAGACTGTCACTGTAGCGGAAACTGCTGTCGTAAATATTTCCGTAAGAAAGTTAAGTGACCACCTGCACATAATGCGACGTGGGCACCCAGGTGTGTCAGACACCTGGAGAACAAGCCTTTTCAGACGCTCAGGTAGAAAAGAAAGCCATTAGGGTGTGCCAGAGGCACAGGTGGTAGAGAAGGACAAAGAGAGGCCTAGACACCTGTTAATGACATTCCTTTGTAGAGGGCATCGCTAATGCGACACGCTCGTTACTTGAAAACATATGATTTTTGTAATGCGTTGTGGGCACACAGCTGTGTCAAACACCTGGAGAATAAGCCATTAGGATGTGCCTTTCATCGCTAATGCGACACCCTCGTTACTTAAAAATTTATGATATTTACTGAAATGCCTAACAAAATGACAAGAAATATTTTTACATCTGCACACCTGATTATGACAAGAGTCTTTGTACGAGAGTTGAGAGCAATTAACTTATGAAATGAAATGTCACATGACTACTGAATGACATTTTTATGCTTTGGTTTGCGTAATTGCTTATTTCATTTGATATCTGGTTTCCAGCTGTGTTGCAGCATTGCTTTTATAAAATGAGATGCATTTGCTAATGTGAACTCTTTCTGTCAACAGATCTATTAAATGATAATTTTGTAATCCACATTCTTTAAAAAAAGGAGCACTTGGAAAGGAAAGAACAATAAGAAGTAACTAGTAACAGTAACACTTAATTTTCTTTTCAGGTACATGGTAATATTTTTTTTACAATAAGTTGTTATGGTGCACCACTTTAATTACATAGACATTAAGATGACCACTTTAATTACATAGACATTAAGATGTGAATATGCATTTCCCTTGTCTGCATTGTTGTTTTTACTGTAATATATTTTCTGCTTGCGCTATGTCATGTTTAGGTATAAGTTGCTGCTGTTTGCAAGGCATAGTGTTATTGAATTTGACTTTTGCTAATTTATGCTGCTAGCTTTGCCAATTTGCATTTCTTTGTCATTTCTGCTTGTGTTGATTTGTTGTGATGCTGCATTGCCTCGTCCTTTGGTATATATATCTGAGCTCAGTAGATTTAAGTTAGCTTAAGAGGGGGTAGACTATATAAGAAACTGACTATGGAGAATAGGTAAAGAATGCATTGCGAAGAAAGATTTGGGCCCCAATGAGTATTGTACAATCAGAAATAATTATTTTGAAAGAAATATGGATAGAATACAGGAACGAGGTATAGGTAGGATTTTCTTGGAAATAAATGATGAGGTAAGCAATGTGTGAACATATAAATACAGAAAGCATGCTTGGATAGGATTTTTTTGGTGGAAACAAATGTTGAAATAAGACGAAAGATCTATCGAATGAAGTTGTGGGGTGGACTGCAGTACCAAATGTTACACTGAAAACAAACCCTGTCCTTTCCTTTTGTGTTATCCCACTATGTGTTTGGGTACCCTTGTGTATTTGTGTTTTTCCTGTCTTTATGTGTTTAGCTGATGAGAGCTCTGTTGTAGACTTTTTCTAATAATATGTTATTTACTTTGTAAAGATGCTTAGACATTATTTATTCTGTGTTGTTTTAATGCTCATGTGTGAAGTTGAATTTTTAAAAGTGATTCTGATCTTTTATGTATGTACTCATGTCATCATTCCTGTAACACTGATGTATATGTTTATTTCTATTGTTTTGTAAAGCCTGCACTACAAAATATTATCTGTATTGTTATGTTTTTAATGATGTATTTTGTATCTTTGTAATTGTATTCTTATGTTATATAATTGTAATTGACACCAGTTACTCAAATTAAGTAACTTGTAAGCATTCATTTCACTGCACACATTTCTGTTGGTCATAGTATATGGACAATATGTGAGAAGTAGGGACTGTTAGTGTTTGCACGTGTGTTAATAATTCAGCAAGGGACTGGATAACAGCATTGCTGGTTCTAAGGACAATTCCAAAAACTTTGTGAGTGCACAAGTGGTGGTTATGGACTTGCTCTATTATCCGCAAGACTCTTCAATGGTGATTGTGCACCTGCACAGTCGCAACAGATGGCTGCTGGCCATCTCTACAAGGACAACAGTGGGTCTGCTCCTCTGGTGGCCCACCAATACCATACTCTCTACCAGGACTACAGTGGGTCTGCTCTGTGATGACCTACCTACCAATCTTCTTCAAAACGTCGAATGACTCTGCTGTGGGTTTGCTCTGTTGTGGCCCATTACCTGTCAGCATGTCAAGAGTCAGCACTGTCTTTCCGTTGTAAGGACAACACTACTTCTTCAAGACTGCATGGAAATCCACTACTTCTGTGTGCAATTTTTTTTACTAATGAGACTTTGTGAACAAACACCTGTAATTACTATTATGATGAACAATCTGGACTGTCTTTATGGACTGTGAGAAAATTTTAGCTTTTGACCAACATTGTATCAATAAGTGTGTGCATTGGATATCTTTGTTAGTGTAATTATGAAAAATTTTATCAAATCATTATTGGCCACCGGCCAAAAACATTTTGTAAAATTTTTTGTGGGGAGCATGGGGGCTATGTAAGTAGGCTGTTTAGGCTTTCTTTATGTAAGTTTGCTGTTTATGTTTTTTATTGGCAACGTTACATAGCACTCTGTATGAAAATCACTGGCTGTGCTGTGTGCAGTAGGTGGCTGGTTTGCATTGTTGCCTGCCATTGTTGTCATGAACTGCTATAGCTGGATGTGAACAGCAGATTGCGTTGGGCAGTTGGAGGTGAGCCGCCAGCAGTGGTGGACGTGGGGAGAGAGATGGCGGAGTTTTGATAATCTGTAAGACTGAATGTCAATTATGAATATTAAGGTAAATACATTGTTTGTTCTCTATTAATATCTTTCATTTGCTAACTATCCCTATCAGTAGTTAGTACCTTCAGTGGTTTGAATCTTTTATTTAGCTGGCAGTAGTGGCGCTCGCTGTTTTGCAGTAGCTTGAGTAGCGAAGATTTTTGTGAGGTAAGTGATTTGTAAAAGGTATAGGTTAAAGTTAGTCAGGGCCATTGTTTTGTAGGGGTTATTGAAAGTCAGATTGCGTTGCGCTAAATAATATTGTGTGTCAGGTTAAGCACAGGCTTGTATAATTGTTCTAAGTGGACGTTTCACATGTAAAATTGTTCAAAGGGGACGTTTCATATGTCGACCCTTAGCCTAGGATACCTCACTGGAATCTTCTGATTTTTTTCTTGTAGTTTGTGTATTTAGTGTAGCTTTTGTTTATTGCTAGCGCGTAATTGTAGAGAGAATCTCCTTTGTAGTTGCAGTCTTTCATTGTTGTACAGTAAAACAGTTGTGGCATGCATGTAGCTTTGCGCCAAGTATTTCGCTGCTGCAATTAACTAGATATTATTTTCAGTGCTATGTTAATGTGTTCTCTTGTTTTTGCTATTCAAGTTGTGCTTTTCTGTGTTGTCGTGTGAAATATTGTGACAATAATGGCGTGTGAAAAACGTAACACTAGGCTCCAAACTAAATTGAGAAATAATAGTGACGACGAGCGTAGCTTATCAGCACCACTGGGTAGTGAATTAACTAATATTCAAAGTAGTAATTTGGTAACTGTGCATAGGGAAATGGAGCGGGCGTCAGACAATGGCGTAGGCAGTGAAACAGGTAGTGAACAGGGAAGCATTGTCGATCGATCGGTCGGCAACAGCTCGCCTCAGGAATCCGAAATGATAGGACACAATTTTGCAAATACTGTAGATTCAGGTTTTGCGTCCTCACCGTTTTCTCAAATGAGTCAAGACACATTTTCCGCTTGTCAAAATGTGAATGTTGCCGGTGCAAATTCACTGCCGAAAAGCACTGAGGAACATGTTTCAGACACCAGTGCATTGTTATTACAGTTAATGCAACAAATGGGACAAAGGCTACAAAAGTTAGACACAACGCTTGAACAAAATCAGAAACAAATGGGACAGAATCTTCAAAAGTTAGACACAATGGAACAAAATCAGAGACAAACACAGCAAAAGCTTCAAAAGTTAGACACAATGGAACAAAATCAGAGACAAACACAGCAAAAGCTTCAAAAGTTAGACACAATGGAACAAAAGCTTCAAAAGTTAGACTCAGTGGAACATATGCTTGAACAAACACGTGAAGATTTAACTACTGAGTTACATAAAATAGAATCGAAATGTCAGAAAGTCTGTAATGACGTAAAAACACAAATTTGTGAGCATTTCCAACCTATTTTTTCGCGTCATGAGAATGTATTACAGAATCACGAAGCAGCCATAAAAGAACTGCAAACCATTGTTCATGAAAATCATGAGACCTTGTGGGCTAAAATTGACTCAGTTGCATCTACCGATTCAGTTACGCAACTGGCAAAAACTCAGGAAAACTTAAAGAACACAGTAGATTCGATTTCAACACAAATGGACACTCTGAAACTTGGTTCAGAAAAACACACTGAGGAAATGTGTTCACTATCGGAGAAAGTAGCTGAACTTTCGGATCAGGTCACTAACTTATCTACAAAGGTAGATGATGATCTGAATGACACAAGACCCGTAGCCTTCACTGACACAGAAGACTATGAACAAATAAGAAAATTCAAACAAAATCAAAATCAAATTAATACACAGTATAAAAGAGAAATCCGGGAAGTACAAGATCAGTTGACGCAGGTGATACAAGAATTACGTATCTCAGAGGACACTCGCGCCCCAATACTGGAAGAGGGACATAGAAATACGGAAAAGCCACAATATAATAACACAGAGCATTTCGGTAATTATGAAAGAAATTGGCAAGGTGCACCGAATTTTGAGATGGAACCGCCGACACGACGTAACAATGACCGATATGTGACTCGCCGACATGATGATTTTGACTATAAGCTGTTCATTACTACACGTAAATTCAAAACATTTAAGAATTCTGGCAACGACATTCATCCACAAGCGTGGCTCCATCAATTCTCTCATTGTTTTCCTCCCAACTGGTCATTAGAACACAGATTAGAATTTATGTGTGGCTACTTGGAGAATGAACCAGCTGTAAGAATGCGATCGGTCATTCACGATTGCCACAGTGAAGGAGAATTTTACCATGCCTTCCTCTCAGCATATTGGTCTCAAGCTACACAAGACCGCGTAAAACATAGCATCATGATGATGAAACACTTTGAACAATCTGAATTTTCCAGTCTTGTCAAATATTTTGAAGACATGTTGCACAAGAATCAGTACCTATCAAACCCATACAGCCCCTCAGAACTCATCCGCATTTGCTTAATCAAACTGCCTGAACATTTACGACACATTATTTTGGCAGGACGTTGCAAAGACGACATTGAAGCTTTTCAGGGACTGTTACAAGAACTGGAAATTGACACAGACAGTCGTGGGATGCGAAAACAGGAAATCAATCACTACAGGTCACATCCGTCACAATTCCGTGACGACAGAAATAATAACTGGACACGACAAGTCTATTCTTACAACGCAAATCGTGACCAAAACAGACACCACCCGTATGACAACCGTTGGCAGAGTAGTAATAATTACAGGGAAAGATCACCTCTCCGCAGTAATGACTATCACAGAGACAATCAGAGAAACAGACAATATGGGAACCAAAATAACTATTATCAAGGGAGACAGAATAACTTTAGACGCAACGGTCCAGCGCGTAGTTACGATTCAAGGAGAAATTCTCCACCACGTGACCGACAAGAAAGAAACTATGGAATCTACCGACATGACGACAGACGATATGATCGTAACGACAGACCTGAATTGCATCAGAACTGGCGAGATTTAAACAGAGCAGAGCACTCTCGTCACGATGAATTTGTAGAAGTTAGGTCTCCAAATCCCAATAACGACGCGCGCCAACAAAGAGACAATAGGCGATGACTCACACCACTGGCAGCCACAAGACGTACTTATGAAACTGACGACGCAGCTGCCGTAGCTAGTAATTACGTAAAAATGGAAGACATTAGGGACATCTTACTCCAGGAACACGACGTAAAACATAACAACATTGCATATCCTGTGATTCATATTACTGTAAATGACGTAAAATTTACGGCAGTACTTGACTCTGGCAGTCCCATTTCAGTAATTAGCGAAACAGCTTTTAGCAAATGCAACAAAGCGAACGATTGCCCCACACTTCCGTTACGTAAGATTAAATTACAAGGTGCAATCTTTGGAAAAAGTGTAGATGTACGCCAACAAACCAACTTAGAATTCTTTTGTCAAAGCCACAGCTTCTCTATGAACTTCCTTATTGTTCCATTATTGTCGACGGAAATTATACTGGGAGTAGACTTTTTGAATGAATATAAAGCAATCTTAAGCTTTCACGATGCTGAAATAAGTTTAGAGAAAGAAGGTAAGTCAATAGCTTTGAAATTTGAAGACTGGCTCTCAAACCATGATGAGGAAATTAATCGGCTTTACCTTCTGTTAGATAACAGTTCGGAATTTTCTACGGAACTAGACACTAACAATCACTCTGCAAGTACTGACAGGGATGACATCGACGGCATATTTGAAATTAATGAGTTAATTCAGAATAAAATTCAAACAATTGAGAATTGTAATGACACTGATAGGCAGGACCTTTTTGAGATTTTACAAGCACATTCCACAGTTTTTACTCACAAAACAGGAACAATCAAGGGATTTCAATACCAATTTCGTGTTCGTGAGCATACTAAATTTTGTGTAAGACCATACGTAATTCCAGCACATTATAGGGACCGTGTTAGAACAGAAATACAATCTATGCTTGACGAGGGCATTATTGAGCCTGCAGTAAGCTCATACAACAATCCGTTACATGTTGTTGAGAAGAAAAATGGATCGATCAGACTTGT
The DNA here is from genome assembly GCF_023864275.1 of Schistocerca cancellata. Classification (NCBI taxonomy): domain Eukaryota; kingdom Metazoa; phylum Arthropoda; class Insecta; order Orthoptera; family Acrididae; genus Schistocerca; species Schistocerca cancellata. The sequence continues at coordinate 459,563,370 of NC_064634.1, read as the reverse complement.
CTTAGATTCGAGACAAATCAATACTATCATTATTCCTGAAACAGACAGGCCGCAGACGATGGAAGAACTTCTTCAAAATTTTAATGGTGTAAAAGTGTTGTCTTCCATTGATCTCAGATCCAGCTTTTATCAGATCGAACTACATCCAGAATGTAGAAAATACACAGCTTTCCTTTGTTTCGGCGTTTGTTATCAGTTTCGGAAACTTCCTTTTGGTTTGAACATTTCTTCAGCAGCATTCATTCGCGGGTTAAATTCCATATTACCTGAGTTCTTAAAACGTCACATCACCTTATATGTGGACGATATTCTAATAGCAGAAGCCTCATGGGAACAACATAACCGCATCCTCAACAGTTTGTTACGTACTTTTGCAGAATCTGGAATTACAGTTAACTTGGAAAAGTCTGAATTCGGTAGGTCAAAGGTGAAGTTTTTAGGACATATTATTTCTTCTGAAGGCATTCAGCCGGATCCTGAAAAGTTAGAAGCAATCAGAGCCATTCCAGTTCCATCCACAAAAAGACAAGTCCGCAGTTTTCTAGGTCTCGTAAATTTTTACCGTCGTTTTCTGAATATGCAAATTCTAGTTACACCAAAACTTTGTTCTCTCACTGGAAAAAATACTATTTGGAACTGGGACGAACAAGCACAGTTGGAATTCAATTCTTTGAAAGAAGCGTTACTTCACGCGCCAATACTAGCTCATCCAGATCTGTTACAAGATTTCTGCCTTAGCACTGATTCTTCCAAAGTTGGTCTTGGTGCCCATTTATTTCAAGAAGCCATAGAAGATGACATTACTGTTCAGAAAACCATTGCTTTTGCTAGCCGAGTGCTAACAAAATCTGAAAAAAATTATTCCGTTACTGAATTAGAAGCTTTAGCTATCGTTTGGGCATTTAACAAATTCCGTTTCTTTCTTTCTGGTAAGCACGTAAAAGTATACAGTGATCACCGTGCATTACAATTTCTTATGTCTTCAAAATTAAATCATGGTAGGTTAAAACGTTGGGCATTGTTTCTGCAAGAATTCCGCTTCACAATAGTCTACATTCCCGGCAAGGAGAACATTGTTGCGGACGCACTGTCACGCGCACCGGCTGGGCTTGAGAAAAGTAACACAGAAGGCAACCTCGAGAAAAATTTCAGTATTCTTTACATTCAGAAAGTCGCCTTTGAAAACTTCATCACCACATCTTTAAAGGACATTGCTCATGAACAAGATAAAGATCCGATTTGGAAAGACATCAAAGGTAAATGGCATGAAAAGACACACACTCAGATTCGGCATTATTACCTGGTTAGAAACAACATACTCTTCAAACGCTGCACTGTTGATGACAAGCTATGGGTACTTTGCATTCCAGACGATTTTGTTAATAAGCTCATTTGGTACATTCATTTCAGCTATGCACATTTTGGCCCACGAAAATGTTTTCATATTCTTCGAACGACTTGTTATTTTAACAATATGGAAAAGCGAATTCGAAGAGTCTTGTCTATTTGTAAACTTTGTCAAAAGGCGAAACCGTCTACTATCTCACATCGTGCTCCGCTGTTTCCTATCATTCCTTCTAAATTAAAAGAATTTGCTGCTGTTGATCTCTTGGGACCGCTTGTCAGAACATCTAATGGATTTGCATACGTTCTAGTCGCTGTTGAACTTACTTCAAAATTTGTTTCTTTCACTCCGTTACGTAAAGCCACTGGACGGTCTGTATCCAACGCCTTTGTTAAAAATTTCTTACGTGAAGTTGGACACGTTAGTAAAGTCATTTCAGATAATGGACCGCAATTCAGATCTGCTGTTTGGTCACGCATGCTTCGGAATCATAAAATCAAACCTGTTTTTATTTCATTGTATTCACCACATTGTAACCCGTCTGAACGGATTATGAAAGAAATCAATAAGCTTTGCAGACTTTATTGTCACAGAAAGCATCAGCATTGGGACAGATATTTACACTTATTTCAAAATGTGCTGAATGAAATGCCTCATGATTCCACTGCTTTACCACCTACTCTTGTACTGAAGAATGTAGAACCACCGAACAGAATCAGAGAGCTTGTACCTTTCCCGAATACACGTAAACTGCGACACAAAGACATAATTGATTTGGCTCTTAAAAATATAAAATCTGCAGCAGAGAAAAGGAGAAAACTACACGGTAAAGCAAATGCAAAGAAATTATATATTGGTCAGAAAGTTCTCATTAAAGCTCATTCATTGTCACATAAGAAGAAACACTTGAGTCACAAATTCTTTCTAGTTTACAATGGACCTTACAGAATCCGACGTATACCACATGATAATTGCGTTGAAGTTGAAACTCTGCGTACTAGGAAGAGTAAAGGTTTACACCACATTTCTCATGTCAAACCATTTATTGACAGATAATCTGCTTTTTAACTTAGTCTTTGCAATTTTCACTTCACGCTACTTGTACAATTTGTCAGACTTAAGAAACTGTTAACATGCAACATTTTGGTTTGCTTACGAGTGGATTCTGGATTTGAGGTGCTTTCTGTGAAATGCCAGATGACACAGTGGTTGGTTTGTGTGACAGCTACACGATTATATCACGACGTTACTAATGAGTGACAATTTACAATGTTGCTTTTGCGGTGTATCTGTTTGATATCTGCACAGTTTTTCTGAATTCTTCTGTAAAGTAAAACATGTTTTAGTGGTGACTTTTGTGCTATTGCTACAAGGAGACAGCCTTTTCCGTAGGACAACAATACGTTACAGCACAGTACTTTCCTCATCACGGCAATAAGCGTAATAAGTATGATATCTATACGCAAAGCATTTCACTTTTGTGTATCATGAGGTAAGTACATTGACTTCTGCAGAACTTAGCTTTCGGAGGACAATAACTACGACACTCCCCAGAGATTATCTTAGAGCAAGACGCACATTTAGCGCTACTGGACACGTATTTGAGTGATTAATTTTGTACTTAAGACATTTATTTTTAGAGATTTTTGAATTACAAAGAAAGTTTTTCGTGACACATTTCATTTCATTGCTGTAAGCTGTAATACCTGAGGATACAATTACAATAAACCTCAGGGGGGTACACGCCTACTTTGTGTACCATGTGTTTGGCAAGCACAAGGAGCCCTAGCTAATATGGTATTTGCTTATACAACTTTACACATCGGTACCATATTTCTCTAACACATAAATTACACAGCTATCTGATCAGTTAACTGAGAGAGACAAACCTTTTTACTACGTCAGTGACAGATGTTTACGCAATTGCACAGTTGGGTAACTTCACACTTACGAAATTGTATTTTGTCTGTACTGTGTGAACTGTTCATATTTTTTGGTACCATTGTGATACTATGAAAGCTTTGAATGATGTATTTGGTGTGAGATCATGATTTTTAAAGTACGTTTGAGGTAGATGACACTACTGAAATGAGCAGAGAATTTTCTTTAGATTTTGAAACAATTGCAGAAAGCTACGACGTTTTTGAGATTTGACTGAGGTGTTATGGTGTTATTTTTACGATGACTATGTGTATTATGCTGTTGCGGTATGTTTATGATCAATAAGCTGATGCTATATGAGTTATTTGAGTATGCTATGTATCTGTTATGATGAAATATTGAAGAAGTGTCGACGAATAAGGTAAGGAATAATGAGTAGTGGTTAGGGACTCTGGTTTGTGAAAAAGGTTGTTGGAAACCAAGAATCGTACTTTAAGAGTTATGAAATGTATGTAAATGCGTGAATGTATTACAATGCCGACGAAAATTTTTTGGACTCTGTTATGTCAATTGGATTTTGTCTCTACAGATTTGTAACGCAAATTCTTGACCTGTGAAATATTTTTATATGAGACTGTCACTGTAGCGGAAACTGCTGTCGTAAATATTTCCGTAAGAAAGTTAAGTGACCACCTGCACATAATGCGACGTGGGCACCCAGGTGTGTCAGACACCTGGAGAACAAGCCTTTTCAGACGCTCAGGTAGAAAAGAAAGCCATTAGGGTGTGCCAGAGGCACAGGTGGTAGAGAAGGACAAAGAGAGGCCTAGACACCTGTTAATGACATTCCTTTGTAGAGGGCATCGCTAATGCGACACGCTCGTTACTTGAAAACATATGATTTTTGTAATGCGTTGTGGGCACACAGCTGTGTCAAACACCTGGAGAATAAGCCATTAGGATGTGCCTTTCATCGCTAATGCGACACCCTCGTTACTTAAAAATTTATGATATTTACTGAAATGCCTAACAAAATGACAAGAAATATTTTTACATCTGCACACCTGATTATGACAAGAGTCTTTGTACGAGAGTTGAGAGCAATTAACTTATGAAATGAAATGTCACATGACTACTGAATGACATTTTTATGCTTTGGTTTGCGTAATTGCTTATTTCATTTGATATCTGGTTTCCAGCTGTGTTGCAGCATTGCTTTTATAAAATGAGATGCATTTGCTAATGTGAACTCTTTCTGTCAACAGATCTATTAAATGATAATTTTGTAATCCACATTCTTTAAAAAAAGGAGCACTTGGAAAGGAAAGAACAATAAGAAGTAACTAGTAACAGTAACACTTAATTTTCTTTTCAGGTACATGGTAATATTTTTTTTACAATAAGTTGTTATGGTGCACCACTTTAATTACATAGACATTAAGATGACCACTTTAATTACATAGACATTAAGATGTGAATATGCATTTCCCTTGTCTGCATTGTTGTTTTTACTGTAATATTTTTTCTGCTTGCGCTATGTCATGTTTAGGTATAAGTTGCTGCTGTTTGCAAGGCATAGTGTTATTGAATTTGACTTTTGCTAATTTATGCTGCTAGCTTTGCCAATTTGCATTTCTTTGTCATTTCTGCTTGTGTTGATTTGTTGTGATGCTGCATTGCCTCGTCCTTTGGTATATATATCTGAGCTCAGTAGATTTAAGTTAGCTTAAGAGGGGGTAGACTATATAAGAAACTGACTATGGAGAATAGGTAAAGAATGCATTGCGAAGAAAGATTTGGGCCCCAATGAGTATTGTACAATCAGAAATAATTATTTTGAAAGAAATATGGATAGAATACAGGAACGAGGTATAGGTAGGATTTTCTTGGAAATAAATGATGAGGTAAGCAATGTGTGAACATATAAATACAGAAAGCATGCTTGGATAGGATTTTTTTGGTGGAAACAAATGTTGAAATAAGACGAAAGATCTATCGAATGAAGTTGTGGGGTGGACTGCAGTACCAAATGTTACACTGAAAACAAACCCTGTCCTTTCCTTTTGTGTTATCCCACTATGTGTTTGGGTACCCTTGTGTATTTGTGTTTTTCCTGTCTTTATGTGTTTAGCTGATGAGAGCTCTGTTGTAGACTTTTTCTAATAATATGTTATTTACTTTGTAAAGATGCTTAGACATTATTTATTCTGTGTTGTTTTAATGCTCATGTGTGAAGTTGAATTTTTAAAAGTGATTCTGATCTTTTATGTATGTACTCATGTCATCATTCCTGTAACACTGATGTATATGTTTATTTCTATTGTTTTGTAAAGCCTGCACTACAAATATTATCTGTATTGTTATGTTTTTAATGATGTATTTTGTATCTTTGTAATTGTATTCTTATGTTATATAATTGTAATTGACACCAGTTACTCAAATTAAGTAACTTGTAAGCATTCATTTCACTGCACACATTTCTGTTGGTCATAGTATATGGACAATATGTGAGAAGTAGGGACTGTTAGTGTTTGCACGTGTGTTAATAATTCAGCAAGGGACTGGATAACAGCATTGCTGGTTCTAAGGACAATTCCAAAAACTTTGTGAGTGCACAAGTGGTGGTTATGGACTTGCTCTATTATCCGCAAGACTCTTCAATGGTGATTGTGCACCTGCACAGTCGCAACAGATGGCTGCTGGCCATCTCTACAAGGACAACAGTGGGTCTGCTCCTCTGGTGGCCCACCAATACCATACTCTCTACCAGGACTACAGTGGGTCTGCTCTGTGATGACCTACCTACCAATCTTCTTCAAAACGTCGAATGACTCTGCTGTGGGTTTGCTCTGTTGTGGCCCATTACCTGTCAGCATGTCAAGAGTCAGCACTGTCTTTCCGTTGTAAGGACAACACTACTTCTTCAAGACTGCATGGAAATCCACTACTTCTGTGTGCAATTTTTTTTACTAATGAGACTTTGTGAACAAACACCTGTAATTACTATTATGATGAACAATCTGGACTGTCTTTATGGACTGTGAGAAAATTTTAGCTTTTGACCAACATTGTATCAATAAGTGTGTGCATTGGATATCTTTGTTAGTGTAATTATGAAAAATTTTATCAAATCATTATTGGCCACCGGCCAAAAACATTTTGTAAAATTTTTTGTGGGGAGCATGGGGGCTATGTAAGTAGGCTGTTTAGGCTTTCTTTATGTAAGTTTGCTGTTTATGTTTTTTATTGGCAACGTTACATAGCACTCTGTATGAAAATCACTGGCTGTGCTGTGTGCAGTAGGTGGCTGGTTTGCATTGTTGCCTGCCATTGTTGTCATGAACTGCTATAGCTGGATGTGAACAGCAGATTGCGTTGGGCAGTTGGAGGTGAGCCGCCAGCAGTGGTGGACGTGGGGAGAGAGATGGCGGAGTTTTGATAATCTGTAAGACTGAATGTCAATTATGAATATTAAGGTAAATACATTGTTTGTTCTCTATTAATATCTTTCATTTGCTAACTATCCCTATCAGTAGTTAGTACCTTCAGTGGTTTGAATCTTTTATTTAGCTGGCAGTAGTGGCGCTCGCTGTTTTGCAGTAGCTTGAGTAGCGAAGATTTTTGTGAGGTAAGTGATTTGTAAAAGGTATAGGTTAAAGTTAGTCAGGGCCATTGTTTTGTAGGGGTTATTGAAAGTCAGATTGCGTTGCGCTAAATAATATTGTGTGTCAGGTTAAGCACAGGCTTGTATAATTGTTCTAAGTGGACGTTTCACATGTAAAATTGTTCAAAGGGGACGTTTCATATGTCGACCCTTAGCCTAGGATACCTCACTGGAATCTTCTGATTTTTTTCTTGTAGTTTGTGTATTTAGTGTAGCTTTTGTTTATTGCTAGCGCGTAATTGTAGAGAGAATCTCCTTTGTAGTTGCAGTCTTTCATTGTTGTACAGTAAAACAGTTGTGGCATGCATGTAGCTTTGCGCCAAGTATTTCGCTGCTGCAATTAACTAGATATTATTTTCAGTGCTATGTTAATGTGTTCTCTTGTTTTTGCTATTCAAGTTGTGCTTTTCTGTGTTGTCGTGTGAAATATTGTGACAATAATGGCGTGTGAAAAACGTAACACTAGGCTCCAAACTAAATTGAGAAATAATAGTGACGACGAGCGTAGTTTATCAGCACCACTGGGTAGTGAATTAACTAATATTCAAAGTAGTAATTTGGTAACTGTGCATAGGGAAATGGAGCGGGCGTCAGACAATGGCGTAGGCAGTGAAACAGGTAGTGAACAGGGAAGCATTGTCGATCGATCGGTCGGCAACAGCTCGCCTCAGGAATCCGAAATGATAGGACACAATTTTGCAAATACTGTAGATTCAGGTTTTGCGTCCTCACCGTTTTCTCAAATGAGTCAAGACACATTTTCCGCTTGTCAAAATGTGAATGTTGCCGGTGCAAATTCACTGCCGAAAAGCACTGAGGAACATGTTTCAGACACCAGTGCATTGTTATTACAGTTAATGCAACAAATGGGACAAAGGCTACAAAAGCTAGACACAACGCTTGAACAAAATCAGAAACAAATGGGACAGAATCTTCAAAAGTTAGACACAATGGAACAAAATCAGAGACAAACACAGCAAAAGCTTCAAAAGTTAGACACAATGGAACAAAATCAGAGACAAACACAGCAAAAGCTTCAAAAGTTAGACACAATGGAACAAAAGCTTCAAAAGTTAGACTCAGTGGAACATATGCTTGAACAAACACGTGAAGATTTAACTACTGAGTTACATAAAATAGAATCGAAATGTCAGAAAGTCTGTAATGACGTAAAAACACAAATTTGTGAGCATTTCCAACCTATTTTTTCGCGTCATGAGAATGTATTACAGAATCACGAAGCAGCCATAAAAGAACTGCAAACCATTGTTCATGAAAATCATGAGACCTTGTGGGCTAAAATTGACTCAGTTGCATCTACCGATTCGGTTACGCAACTGGCAAAAACTCAGGAAAACTTAAAGAACACAGTAGATTCGATTTCAACACAAATGGACACTCTGAAACTTGGTTCAGAAAAACACACTGAGGAAATGTGTTCACTATCGGAGAAAGTAGCTGAACTTTCGGATCAGGTCACTAACTTATCTACAAAGGTAGATGATGATCTGAATGACACAAGACCCGTAGCCTTCACTGACACAGAAGACTATGAACAAATAAGAAAATTCAAACAAAATCAAAATCAAATTAATACACAGTATAAAAGAGAAATCCGGGAAGTACAAGATCAGTTGACGCAGGTGATACAAGAATTACGTATCTCAGAGGACACTCGCGCCCCAATACTGGAAGAGGGACATAGAAATACGGAAAAGCCACAATATAATAACACAGAGCATTTCGGTAATTATGAAAGAAATTGGCAAGGTGCACCGAATTTTGAGATGGAACCGCCGACACGACGTAACAATGACCGATATGTGACTCGCCGACATGATGATTTTGACTATAAGCTGTTCATTACTACACGTAAATTCAAAACATTTAAGAATTCTGGCAACGACATTCATCCACAAGCGTGGCTCCATCAATTCTCTCATTGTTTTCCTCCCAACTGGTCATTAGAACACAGATTAGAATTTATGTGTGGCTACTTGGAGAATGAACCAGCTGTAAGAATGCGATCGGTCATTCACGATTGCCACAGTGAAGGAGAATTTTACCATGCCTTCCTCTCAGCATATTGGTCTCAAGCTACACAAGACCGCGTAAAACATAGCATCATGATGATGAAACACTTTGAACAATCTGAATTTTCCAGTCTTGTCAAATATTTTGAAGACATGTTGCACAAGAATCAGTACCTATCAAACCCATACAGCCCCTCAGAACTCATCCGCATTTGCTTAATCAAACTGCCTGAACATTTACGACACATTATTTTGGCAGGACGTTGCAAAGACGACATTGAAGCTTTTCAGGGACTGTTACAAGAACTGGAAATTGACACAGACAGTCGTGGGATGCGAAAACAGGAAATCAATCACTACAGGTCACATCCGTCACAATTCCGTGACGACAGAAATAATAACTGGACACGACAAGTCTATTCTTACAACGCAAATCGTGACCAAAACAGACACCACCCGTATGACAACCGTTGGCAGAGTAGTAATAATTGCCGGCCGCAGTGGTCTAGCGGTTCTGGCGCTGCAGTCCGGAACCGCGGGACTGCTACGGTCGCAGGTTCGAATCCTGCCTCGGGCATGGGTGTGTGTGATGTCCTTAGGTTAGTTAGGTTTAAGTAGTTCTAAGTTCTAGGGGACTTATGACCTAAGATGTTGAGTCCCATAGTGCTCAGAGCCATTTGAACCATTTTTTAGTAATAATTACAGGGAAAGATCACCTCTCCGCAGTAATGACTATCACAGAGACAATCAGAGAAACAGACAATATGGGAACCAAAATAACTATTATCAAGGGAGACAGAATAACTTTAGACGCAACGGTCCAGCGCGTAGTTACGATTCAAGGAGAAATTCTCCACCACGTGACCGACAAGAAAGAAACTATGGAATCTACCGACATGACGACAGACGATATGATCGTAACGACAGACCTGAATTGCATCAGAACTGGCGAGATTTAAACAGAGCAGAGCACTCTCGTCACGATGAATTTGTAGAAGTTAGGTCTCCAAATCCCAATAACGACGCGCGCCAACAAAGAGACAATAGGCGATGACTCACACCACTGGCAGCCACAAGACGTACTTATGAAACTGACGACGCAGCTGCCGTAGCTAGTAATTACGTAAAAATGGAAGACATTAGGGACATCTTACTCCAGGAACACGACGTAAAACATAACAACATTGCATATCCTGTGATTCATATTACTGTAAATGACGTAAAATTTACGGCAGTACTTGACTCTGGCAGTCCCATTTCAGTAATTAGCGAAACAGCTTTTAGCAAATGCAACAAAGCGAACGATTGCCCCACACTTCCGTTACGTAAGATTAAATTACAAGGTGCAATCTTTGGAAAAAGTGTAGATGTACGCCAACAAACCAACTTAGAATTCTTTTGTCAAAGCCACAGCTTCTCTATGAACTTCCTTATTGTTCCATTATTGTCGACGGAAATTATACTGGGAGTAGACTTTTTGAATGAATATAAAGCAATCTTAAGCTTTCACGATGCTGAAATAAGTTTAGAGAAAGAAGGTAAGTCAATAGCTTTGAAATTTGAAGACTGGCTCTCAAACCATGATGAGGAAATTAATCGGCTTTACCTTCTGTTAGATAACAGTTCGGAATTTTCTACGGAACTAGACACTAACAATCACTCTGCAAGTACTGACAGGGATGACATCGACGGCATATTTGAAATTAATGAGTTAATTCAGAATAAAATTCAAACAATTGAGAATTGTAATGACACTGATAGGCAGGACCTTTTTGAGATTTTACAAGCACATTCCACAGTTTTTACTCACAAAACAGGAACAATCAAGGGATTTCAATACCAATTTCGTGTTCGTGAGCATACTAAATTTTGTGTAAGACCATACGTAATTCCAGCACATTATAGGGACCGTGTTAGAACAGAAATACAATCTATGCTTGACGAGGGCATTATTGAGCCTGCAGTAAGCTCATACAACAATCCGTTACATGTTGTTGAGAAGAAAAATGGATCGATCAGACTTGTCTTAGATTCGAGACAAATCAATACTATCATTATTCCTGAAACAGACAGGCCGCAGACGATGGAAGAACTTCTTCAAAATTTTAATGGTGTAAAAGTGTTGTCTTCCATTGATCTCAGATCCAGCTTTTATCAGATCGAACTACATCCAGAATGTAGAAAATACACAGCTTTCCTTTGTTTCGGCGTTTGTTATCAGTTTCGGAAACTTCCTTTTGGTTTGAACATTTCTTCAGCAGCATTCATTCGCGGGTTAAATTCCATATTACCTGAGTTCTTAAAACGTCACATCACCTTATATGTGGACGATATTCTAATAGCAGAAGCCTCATGGGAACAACATAACCGCATCCTCAACAGTTTGTTACGTACTTTTGCAGAATCTGGAATTACAGTTAACTTGGAAAAGTCTGAATTCGGTAGGTCAAAGGTGAAGTTTTTAGGACATATTATTTCTTCTGAAGGCATTCAGCCGGATCCTGAAAAGTTAGAAGCAATCAGAGCCATTCCAGTTCCATCCACAAAAAGACAAGTCCGCAGTTTTCTAGGTCTCGTAAATTTTTACCGTCGTTTTCTGAATATGCAAATTCTAGTTACACCAAAACTTTGTTCTCTCACTGGAAAAAATACTATTTGGAACTGGGACGAACAAGCACAGTTGGAATTCAATTCTTTGAAAGAAGCGTTACTTCACGCGCCAATACTAGCTCATCCAGATCTGTCACAAGATTTCTGCCTTAGCACTGATTCTTCCAAAGTTGGTCTTGGTGCCCATTTATTTCAAGAAGCCATAGAAGATGACATTACTGTTCAGAAAACCATTGCTTTTGCTAGCCGAGTGCTAACAAAATCTGAAAAAAATTATTCCGTTACTGAATTAGAAGCTTTAGCTATCGTTTGGGCATTTAACAAATTCCGTTTCTTTCTTTCTGGTAAGCACGTAAAAGTATACAGTGATCACCGTGCATTACAATTTCTTATGTCTTCAAAATTAAATCATGGTAGGTTAAAACGTTGGGCATTGTTTCTGCAAGAATTCCGCTTCACAATAGTCTACATTCCCGGCAAGGAGAACATTGTTGCGGACGCACTGTCACGCGCACCGGCTGGGCTTGAGAAAAGTAACACAGAAGGCAACCTCGAGAAAAATTTCAGTATTCTTTACATTCAGAAAGTCGCCTTTGAAAACTTCATCACCACATCTTTAAAGGACATTGCTCATGAACAAGATAAAGATCCGATTTGGAAAGACATCAAAGGTAAATGGCATGAAAAGACACACACTCAGATTCGGCATTATTACCTGGTTAGAAACAACATACTCTTCAAACGCTGCACTGTTGATGACAAGCTATGGGTACTTTGCATTCCAGACGATTTTGTTAATAAGCTCATTTGGTACATTCATTTCAGCTATGCACATTTTGGCCCACGAAAATGTTTTCATATTCTTCGAACGACTTGTTATTTTAACAATATGGAAAAGCGAATTCGAAGAGTCTTGTCTATTTGTAAACTTTGTCAAAAGGCGAAACCGTCTACTATCTCACATCGTGCTCCGCTGTTTCCTATCATTCCTTCTAAATTAAAAGAATTTGCTGCTGTTGATCTCTTGGGACCGCTTGTCAGAACATCTAATGGATTTGCATACGTTCTAGTCGCTGTTGAACTTACTTCAAAATTTGTTTCTTTCACTCCGTTACGTAAAGCCACTGGACGGTCTGTATCCAACGCCTTTGTTAAAAATTTCTTACGTGAAGTTGGACACGTTAGTAAAGTCATTTCAGATAATGGACCGCAATTCAGATCTGCTGTTTGGTCACGCATGCTTCGGAATCATAAAATCAAACCTGTTTTTATTTCATTGTATTCACCACATTGTAACCCGTCTGAACGGATTATGAAAGAAATCAATAAGCTTTGCAGACTTTATTGTCACAGAAAGCATCAGCATTGGGACAGATATTTACACTTATTTCAAAATGTGCTGAATGAAATGCCTCATGATTCCACTGCTTTACCACCTACTCTTGTACTGAAGAATGTAGAACCACCGAACAGAATCAGAGAGCTTGTACCTTTCCCGAATACACGTAAACTGCGACACAAAGACATAATTGATTTGGCTCTTAAAAATATAAAATCTGCAGCAGAGAAAAGGAGAAAACTACACGGTAAAGCAAATGCAAAGAAATTATATATTGGTCAGAAAGTTCTCATTAAAGCTCATTCATTGTCACATAAGAAGAAACACTTGAGTCACAAATTCTTTCTAGTTTACAATGGACCTTACAGAATCCGACGTATACCACATGATAATTGCGTTGAAGTTGAAACTCTGCGTACTAGGAAGAGTAAAGGTTTACACCACATTTCTCATGTCAAACCATTTATTGACAGATAATCTGCTTTTTAACTTAGTCTTTGCAATTTTCACTTCACGCTACTTGTACAATTTGTCAGACTTAAGAAACTGTTAACATGCAACATTTTGGTTTGCTTACGAGTGGATTCTGGATTTGAGGTGCTTTCTGTGAAATGCCAGATGACACAGTGGTTGGTTTGTGTGACAGCTACACGATTATATCACGACGTTACTAATGAGTGACAATTTACAATGTTGCTTTTGCGGTGTATCTGTTTGATATCTGCACAGTTTTTCTGAATTCTTCTGTAAAGTAAAACATGTTTTAGTGGTGACTTTTGTGCTATTGCTACAAGGAGACAGCCTTTTCCGTAGGACAACAATACGTTACAGCACAGTACTTTCCTCATCACGGCAATAAGCGTAATAAGTATGATATCTATACGCAAAGCATTTCACGTTTGTGTATCATGAGGTAAGTACATTGACTTCTGCAGAACTTAGCTTTCGGAGGACAATAACTACGACACTCCCCAGAGATTATCTTAGAGCAAGACGCACATTTAGCGCTACTGGACACGTATTTGAGTGATTAATTTTGTACTTAAGACATTTATTTTTAGAGATTTTTGAATTACAAAGAAAGTTTTTCGTGACACATTTCATTTCATTGCTGTAAGCTGTAATACCTGAGGATACAATTACAATAAACCTCAGGGGGGTACACGCCTACTTTGTGTACCATGTGTTTGGCAAGCACAAGGAGCCCTAGCTAATATGGTATTTGCTTATACAACTTTACACATCGGTACCATATTTCTCTAACACATAAATTACACAGCTATCTGATCAGTTAACTGAGAGAGACAAACCTTTTTACTACGTCAGTGACAGATGTTTACGCAATTGCACAGTTGGGTAACTTCACACTTACGAAATTGTATTTTGTCTGTACTGTGTGAACTGTTCATATTTTTTGGTACCATTGTGATACTATGAAAGCTTTGAATGATGTATTTGGTGTGAGATCATGATTTTTAAAGTACGTTTGAGGTAGATGACACTACTGAAATGAGCAGAGAATTTTCTTTAGATTTTGAAACAATTGCAGAAAGCTACGACGTTTTTGAGATTTGACTGAGGTGTTATGGTGTTATTTTTACGATGACTATGTGTATTATGCTGTTGCGGTATGTTTATGATCAATAAGCTGATGCTATATGAGTTATTTGAGTATGCTATGTATCTGTTATGATGAAATATTGAAGAAGTGTCGACGAATAAGGTAAGGAATAATGAGTAGTGGTTAGGGACTCTGGTTTGTGAAAAAGGTTGTTGGAAACCAAGAATCGTACTTTAAGAGTTATGAAATGTATGTAAATGCGTGAATGTATTACAATGCCGACGAAAATTTTTTGGACTCTGTTATGTCAATTGGATTTTGTCTCTACAGATTTGTAACGCAAATTCTTGACCTGTGAAATATTTTTATATGAGACTGTCACTGTAGCGGAAACTGCTGTCGTAAATATTTCCGTAAGAAAGTTAAGTGACCACCTGCACATAATGCGACGTGGGCACCCAGGTGTGTCAGACACCTGGAGAACAAGCCTTTTCAGACGCTCAGGTAGAAAAGAAAGCCATTAGGGTGTGCCAGAGGCACAGGTGGTAGAGAAGGACAAAGAGAGGCCTAGACACCTGTTAATGACATTCCTTTGTAGAGGGCATCGCTAATGCGACACGCTCGTTACTTGAAAACATATGATTTTTGTAATGCGTTGTGGGCACACAGCTGTGTCAAACACCTGGAGAATAAGCCATTAGGATGTGCCTTTCATCGCTAATGCGACACCCTCGTTACTTAAAAATTTATGATATTTACTGAAATGCCTAACAAAATGACAAGAAATATTTTTACATCTGCACACCTGATTATGACAAGAGTCTTTGTACGAGAGTTGAGAGCAATTAACTTATGAAATGAAATGTCACATGACTACTGAATGACATTTTTATGCTTTGGTTTGCGTAATTGCTTATTTCATTTGATATCTGGTTTCCAGCTGTGTTGCAGCATTGCTTTTATAAAATGAGATGCATTTGCTAATGTGAACTCTTTCTGTCAACAGATCTATTAAATGATAATTTTGTAATCCACATTCTTTAAAAAAAGGAGCACTTGGAAAGGAAAGAACAATAAGAAGTAACTAGTAACAGTAACACTTAATTTTCTTTTCAGGTACATGGTAATATTTTTTTTACAATAAGTTGTTATGGTGCACCACTTTAATTACATAGACATTAAGATGACCACTTTAATTACATAGACATTAAGATGTGAATATGCATTTCCCTTGTCTGCATTGTTGTTTTTACTGTAATATTTTTTCTGCTTGCGCTATGTCATGTTTAGGTATAAGTTGCTGCTGTTTGCAAGGCATAGTGTTATTGAATTTGACTTTTGCTAATTTATGCTGCTAGCTTTGCCAATTTGCATTTCTTTGTCATTTCTGCTTGTGTTGATTTGTTGTGATGCTGCATTGCCTTGTCCTTTGGTATATATATCTGAGCTCAGTAGATTTAAGTTAGCTTAAGAGGGGGTAGACTATATAAGAAACTGACTATGGAGAATAGGTAAAGAATGCATTGCGAAGAAAGATTTGGGCCCCAATGAGTATTGTACAATCAGAAATAATTATTTTGAAAGAAATATGGATAGAATACAGGAACGAGGTATAGGTAGGATTTTCTTGGAAATAAATGATGAGGTAAGCAATGTGTGAACATATAAATACAGAAAGCATGCTTGGATAGGATTTTTTTGGTGGAAACAAATGTTGAAATAAGACGAAAGATCTATCGAATGAAGTTGTGGGGGTGGACTGCAGTACCAAATGTTTCACTGAAAACAAACCCTGTCCTTTCCTTTTGTGTTATCCCACTATGTGTTTGGGTACCCTTGTGTATTTGTGTTTTTCCTGTCTTTATGTGTTTAGCTGATGAGAGCTCTGTTGTAGACTTTTTCTAATAATATGTTATTTACTTTGTAAAGATGCTTAGACATTATTTATTCTGTGTTGTTTTAATGCTCATGTGTGAAGTTGAATTTTTAAAAGTGATTCTGATCTTTTATGTATGTACTCATGTCATCATTCCTGTAACACTGATGTATATGTTTATTTCTATTGTTTTGTAAAGCCTGCACTACAAATATTATCTGTATTGTTATGTTTTTAATGATGTATTTTGTATCTTTGTAATTGTATTCTTATGTTATATAATTGTAATTGACACCAGTTACTCAAATTAAGTAACTTGTAAGCATTCATTTCACTGCACACATTTCTGTTGGTCATAGTATATGGACAATATGTGAGAAGTAGGGACTGTTAGTGTTTGCACGTGTGTTAATAATTCAGCAAGGGACTGGATAACAGCATTGCTGGTTCTAAGGACAATTCCAAAAACTTTGTGAGTGCACAAGTGGTGGTTATGGACTTGCTCTATTATCCGCAAGACTCTTCAATGGTGATTGTGCACCTGCACAGTCGCAACAGATGGCTGCTGGCCATCTCTACAAGGACAACAGTGGGTCTGCTCCTCTGGTGGCCCACCAATACCATACTCTCTACCAGGACTACAGTGGGTCTGCTCTGTGATGACCTACCTACCAATCTTCTTCAAAACGTCGAATGACTCTGCTGTGGGTTTGCTCTGTTGTGGCCCATTACCTGTCAGCATGTCAAGAGTCAGCACTGTCTTTCCGTTGTAAGGACAACACTACTTCTTCAAGACTGCATGGAAATCCACTACTTCTGTGTGCAATTTTTTTTTACTAATGAGACTTTGTGAACAAACACCTGTAATTACTATTATGATGAACAATCTGGACTGTCTTTATGGACTGTGAGAAAATTTTAGCTTTTGACCAACATTGTATCAATAAGTGTGTGCATTGGATATCTTTGTTAGTGTAATTATGAAAAATTTTATCAAATCATTATTGGCCACCGGCCAAAAACATTTTGTAAAATTTTTTGTGGGGAGCATGGGGGCTATGTAAGTAGGCTGTTTAGGCTTTCTTTATGTAAGTTTGCTGTTTATGTTTTTTATTGGCAACGTTACATAGCACTCTGTATGAAAATCACTGGCTGTGCTGTGTGCAGTAGGTGGCTGGTTTGCATTGTTGCCTGCCATTGTTGTCATGAACTGCTATAGCTGGATGTGAACAGCAGATTGCGTTGGGCAGTTGGAGGTGAGCCGCCAGCAGTGGTGGACGTGGGGAGAGAGATGGCGGAGTTTTGATAATCTGTTAGACTGAATGTCATTTATGAATATTAAGGTAAATACATTGTTTGTTCTCTATTAATATCTTTCATTTGCTAACTATCCCTATCAGTAGTTAGTACCTTCAGTGGTTTGAATCTTTTATTTAGCTGGCAGTAGTGGCGCTCGCTGTTTTGCAGTAGCTTGAGTAGCGAAGATTTTTGTGAGGTAAGTGATTTGTAAAAGGTATAGGTTAAAGTTAGTCAGGGCCATTGTTTTGTAGGGGTTATTGAAAGTCAGATTGCGTTGCGCTAAATAATATTGTGTGTCAGGTTAAGCACAGGCTTGTATAATTGTTCTAAGTGGACGTTTCACATGTAAAATTGTTCAAAGGGGACGTTTCATATGTCGACCCTTAGCCTAGGATACCTCACTGGAATCTTCTGATTTTTTTCTTGTAGTTTGTGTATTTAGTGTAGCTTTTGTTTATTGCTAGCGCGTAATTGTAGAGAGAATCTCCTTTGTAGTTGCAGTCTTTCATTGTTGTACAGTAAAACAGTTGTGGCATGCATGTAGCTTTGCGCCAAGTATTTCGCTGCTGCAATTAACTAGATATTATTTTCAGTGCTATGTTAATGTGTTCTCTTGTTTTTGCTATTCAAGTTGTGCTTTTCTGTGTTGTCGTGTGAAATATTGTGACAATAATGGCGTGTGAAAAACGTAACACTAGGCTCCAAACTAAATTGAGAAATAATAGTGACGACGAGCGTAGCTTATCAGCACCACTGGGTAGTGAATTAACTAATATTCAAAGTAGTAATTTGGTAACTGTGCATAGGGAAATGGAGCGGGCGTCAGACAATGGCGTAGGCAGTGAAACAGGTAGTGAACAGGGAAGCATTGTCGATCGATCGGTCGGCAACAGCTCGCCTCAGGAATCCGAAATGATAGGACACAATTTTGCAAATACTGTAGATTCAGGTTTTGCGTCCTCACCGTTTTCTCAAATGAGTCAAGACACATTTTCCGCTTGTCAAAATGTGAATGTTGCCGGTGCAAATTCACTGCCGAAAAGCACTGAGGAACATGTTTCAGACACCAGTGCATTGTTATTACAGTTAATGCAACAAATGGGACAAAGGCTACAAAAGTTAGACACAACGCTTGAACAAAATCAGAAACAAATGGGACAGAATCTTCAAAAGTTAGACACAATGGAACAAAATCAGAGACAAACACAGCAAAAGCTTCAAAAGTTAGACACAATGGAACAAAATCAGAGACAAACACAGCAAAAGCTTCAAAAGTTAGACACAATGGAACAAAAGCTTCAAAAGTTAGACTCAGTGGAACATATGCTTGAACAAACACGTGAAGATTTAACTACTGAGTTACATAAAATAGAATCGAAATGTCAGAAAGTCTGTAATGACGTAAAAACACAAATTTGTGAGCATTTCCAACCTATTTTTTCGCGTCATGAGAATGTATTACAGAATCACGAAGCAACCATAAAAGAACTGCAAACCATTGTTCATGAAAATCATGAGACCTTGTGGGCTAAAATTGACTCAGTTGCATCTACCGATTCGGTTACGCAACTGGCAAAAACTCAGGAAAACTTAAAGAACACAGTAGATTCGATTTCAACACAAATGGACACTCTGAAACTTGGTTCAGAAAAACACACTGAGGAAATGTGTTCACTATCGGAGAAAGTAGCTGAACTTTCGGATCAGGTCACTAACTTATCTACAAAGGTAGATGATGATCTGAATGACACAAGACCCGTAGCCTTCACTGACACAGAAGACTATGAACAAATAAGAAAATTCAAACAAAATCAAAATCAAATTAATACACAGTATAAAAGAGAAATCCGGGAAGTACAAGATCAGTTGACACAGGTGATACAAGAATTACGTATCTCAGAGGACACTCGCGCCCCAATACTGGAAGAGGGACATAGAAATACGGAAAAGCCACAATATAATAACACAGAGCATTTCGGTAATTATGAAAGAAATTGGCAAGGTGCACCGAATTTTGAGATGGAACCGCCGACACGACGTAACAATGACCGATATGTGACTCGCCGACATGATGATTTTGACTATAAGCTGTTCATTACTACACGTAAATTCAAAACATTTAAGAATTCTGGCAACGACATTCATCCACAAGCGTGGCTCCATCAATTCTCTCATTGTTTTCCTCCCAACTGGTCATTAGAACACAGATTAGAATTTATGTGTGGCTACTTGGAGAATGAACCAGCTGTAAGAATGCGATCGGTCATTCACGATTGCCACAGTGAAGGAGAATTTTACCATGCCTTCCTCTCAGCATATTGGTCTCAAGCTACACAAGACCGCGTAAAACATAGCATCATGATGATGAAACACTTTGAACAATCTGAATTTTCCAGTCTTGTCAAATATTTTGAAGACATGTTGCACAAGAATCAGTACCTATCAAACCCATACAGCCCCTCAGAACTCATCCGCATTTGCTTAATCAAACTGCCTGAACATTTACGACACATTATTTTGGCAGGACGTTGCAAAGACGACATTGAAGCTTTTCAGGGACTGTTACAAGAACTGGAAATTGACACAGACAGTCGTGGGATGCGAAAACAGGAAATCAATCACTACAGGTCACATCCGTCACAATTCCGTGACGACAGAAATAATAACTGGACACGACAAGTCTATTCTTACAACGCAAATCGTGACCAAAACAGACACCACCCGTATGACAACCGTTGGCAGAGTAGTAATAATTACAGGGAAAGATCACCTCTCCGCAGTAATGACTATCACAGAGACAATCAGAGAAACAGACAATATGGGAACCAAAATAACTATTATCAAGGGAGACAGAATAACTTTAGACGCAACGGTCCAGCGCGTAGTTACGATTCAAGGAGAAATTCTCCACCACGTGACCGACAAGAAAGAAACTATGGAATCTACCGACATGACGACAGACGATATGATCGTAACGACAGACCTGAATTGCATCAGAACTGGCGAGATTTAAACAGAGCAGAGCACTCTCGTCACGATGAATTTGTAGAAGTTAGGTCTCCAAATCCCAATAACGACGCGCGCCAACAAAGAGACAATAGGCGATGACTCACACCACTGGCAGCCACAAGACGTACTTATGAAACTGACGACGCAGCTGCCGTAGCTAGTAATTACGTAAAAATGGAAGACATTAGGGACATCTTACTCCAGGAACACGACGTAAAACATAACAACATTGCATATCCTGTGATTCATATTACTGTAAATGACGTAAAATTTACGGCAGTACTTGACTCTGGCAGTCCCATTTCAGTAATTAGCGAAACAGCTTTTAGCAAATGCAACAAAGCGAACGATTGCCCCACACTTCCGTTACGTAAGATTAAATTACAAGGTGCAATCTTTGGAAAAAGTGTAGATGTACGCCAACAAACCAACTTAGAATTCTTTTGTCAAAGCCACAGCTTCTCTATGAACTTCCTTATTGTTCCATTATTGTCGACGGAAATTATACTGGGAGTAGACTTTTTGAATGAATATAAAGCAATCTTAAGCTTTCACGATGCTGAAATAAGTTTAGAGAAAGAAGGTAAGTCAATAGCTTTGAAATTTGAAGACTGGCTCTCAAACCATGATGAGGAAATTAATCGGCTTTACCTTCTGTTAGATAACAGTTCGGAATTTTCTACGGAACTAGACACTAACAATCACTCTGCAAGTACTGACAGGGATGACATCGACGGCATATTTGAAATTAATGAGTTAATTCAGAATAAAATTCAAACAATTGAGAATTGTAATGACACTGATAGGCAGGACCTTTTTGAGATTTTACAAGCACATTCCACAGTTTTTACTCACAAAACAGGAACAATCAAGGGATTTCAATACCAATTTCGTGTTCGTGAGCATACTAAATTTTGTGTAAGACCATACGTAATTCCAGCACATTATAGGGACCGTGTTAGAACAGAAATACAATCTATGCTTGACGAGGGCATTATTGAGCCTGCAGTAAGCTCATACAACAATCCGTTACATGTTGTTGAGAAGAAAAATGGATCGATCAGACTTGTCTTAGATTCGAGACAAATCAATACTATCATTATTCCTGAAACAGACAGGCCGCAGACGATGGAAGAACTTCTTCAAAATTTTAATGGTGTAAAAGTGTTGTCTTCCATTGATCTCAGATCCAGCTTTTATCAGATCGAACTACATCCAGAATGTAGAAAATACACAGCTTTCCTTTGTTTCGGCGTTTGTTATCAGTTTCGGAAACTTCCTTTTGGTTTGAACATTTCTTCAGCAGCATTCATTCGCGGGTTAAATTCCATATTACCTGAGTTCTTAAAACGTCACATCACCTTATATGTGGACGATATTCTAATAGCAGAAGCCTCATGGGAACAACATAACCACATCCTCAACAGTTTGTTACGTACTTTTGCAGAATCTGGAATTACAGTTAACTTGGAAAAGTCTGAATTCGGTAGGTCAAAGGTGAAGTTTTTAGGACATATTATTTCTTCTGAAGGCATTCAGCCGGATCCTGAAAAGTTGGAAGCAATCAGAGCCATTCCAGTTCCATCCACAAAAAGACAAGTCCGCAGTTTTCTAGGTCTCGTAAATTTTTACCGTCGTTTTCTGAATATGCAAATTCTAGTTACACCAAAACTTTGTTCTCTCACTGGAAAAAATACTATTTGGAACTGGGACGAACAAGCACAGTTGGAATTCAATTCTTTGAAAGAAGCGTTACTTCACGCGCCAATACTAGCTCATCCAGATCTGTCACAAGATTTCTGCCTTAGCACTGATTCTTCCAAAGTTGGTCTTGGTGCCCATTTATTTCAAGAAGCCATAGAAGATGACATTACTGTTCAGAAAACCATTGCTTTTGCTAGCCGAGTGCTAACAAAATCTGAAAAAAATTATTCCGTTACTGAATTAGAAGCTTTAGCTATCGTTTGGGCATTTAACAAATTCCGTTTCTTTCTTTCTGGTAAGCACGTAAAAGTATACAGTGATCACCGTGCATTACAATTTCTTATGTCTTCAAAATTAAATCATGGTAGGTTAAAACGTTGGGCATTGTTTCTGCAAGAATTCCGCTTCACAATAGTCTACATTCCCGGCAAGGAGAACATTGTTGCGGACGCACTGTCACGCGCACCGGCTGGGCTTGAGAAAAGTAACACAGAAGGCAACCTCGAGAAAAATTTCAGTATTCTTTACATTCAGAAAGTCGCCTTTGAAAACTTCATCACCACATCTTTAAAGGACATTGCTCATGAACAAGATAAAGATCCGATTTGGAAAGACATCAAAGGTAAATGGCATGAAAAGACACACACTCAGATTCGGCATTATTACCTGGTTAGAAACAACATACTCTTCAAACGCTGCACTGTTGATGACAAGCTATGGGTACTTTGCATTCCAGACGATTTTGTTAATAAGCTCATTTGGTACATTCATTTCAGCTATGCACATTTTGGCCCACGAAAATGTTTTCATATTCTTCGAACGACTTGTTATTTTAACAATATGGAAAAGCGAATTCGAAGAGTCTTGTCTATTTGTAAACTTTGTCAAAAGGCGAAACCGTCTACTATCTCACATCGTGCTCCGCTGTTTCCTATCATTCCTTCTAAATTAAAAGAATTTGCTGCTGTTGATCTCTTGGGACCGCTTGTCAGAACATCTAATGGATTTGCATACGTTCTAGTCGCTGTTGAACTTACTTCAAAATTTGTTTCTTTCACTCCGTTACGTAAAGCCACTGGACGGTCTGTATCCAACGCCTTTGTTAAAAATTTCTTACGTGAAGTTGGACACGTTAGTAAAGTCATTTCAGATAATGGACCGCAATTCAGATCTGCTGTTTGGTCACGCATGCTTCGGAATCATAAAATCAAACCTGTTTTTATTTCATTGTATTCACCACATTGTAACCCGTCTGAACGGATTATGAAAGAAATCAATAAGCTTTGCAGACTTTATTGTCACAGAAAGCATCAGCATTGGGACAGATATTTACACTTATTTCAAAATGTGCTGAATGAAATGCCTCATGATTCCACTGCTTTACCACCTACTCTTGTACTGAAGAATGTAGAACCACCGAACAGAATCAGAGAGCTTGTACCTTTCCCGAATACACGTAAACTGCGACACAAAGACATAATTGATTTGGCTCTTAAAAATATAAAATCTGCAGCAGAGAAAAGGAGAAAACTACACGGTAAAGCAAATGCAAAGAAATTATATATTGGTCAGAAAGTTCTCATTAAAGCTCATTCATTGTCACATAAGAAGAAACACTTGAGTCACAAATTCTTTCTAGTTTACAATGGACCTTACAGAATCCGACGTATACCACATGATAATTGCGTTGAAGTTGAAACTCTGCGTACTAGGAAGAGTAAAGGTTTACACCACATTTCTCATGTCAAACCATTTATTGACAGATAATTTGCTTTTTAACTTAGTCTTTGCAATTTTCACTTCACGCTACTTGTACAATTTGTCAGAGTTAAGAAACTGTTAACATGCAACATTTTGGTTTGCTTACGAGTGGATTCTGGATTTGAGGTGCTTTCTGTGAAATGCCAGATGACAGTGGTTGGTTTGTGTGACAGCTACACGATTATATCACGACGTTACTAATGAGTGACAATTTACAATGTTGCTTTTGCGGTGTATCTGTTTGATATCTGCACAGTTTTTCTGAATTCTTCTGTAAAGTAAAACATGTTTTAGTGGTGACTTTTGTGCTATTGCTACAAGGAGACAGCCTTTTCCGTAGGACAACAATACGTTACAGCACAGTACTTTCCTCATCATGGCAATAAGCGTAATAAGTATGATATCTATACGCAAAGCATTTCACTTTTGTGTATCATGAGGTAAGTACATTGACTTCTGCAGAACTTAGCTTTCGGAGGACAATAACTACGACACTCCCCAGAGATTATCTTAGAGCAAGACGCACATTTAGCGCTACTGGACACGTATTTGAGTGATTAATTTTGTACTTAAGACATTTATTTTTAGAGATTTTTGAATTACAAAGAAAGTTTTTCGTGACACATTTCATTTCATTGCTGTAAGCTGTAATACCTGAGGATACAATTACAATAAACCTCAGGGGGGTACACGCCTACTTTGTGTACCATGTGTTTGGCAAGCACAAGGAGCCCTAGCTAATATGGTATTTGCTTATACAACTTTACACATCGGTACCATATTTCTCTAACACATAAATTACACAGCTATCTGATCAGTTAACTGAGAGAGACAAACCTTTTTACTACGTCAGTGACAGATGTTTACGCAATTGCACAGTTGGGTAACTTCACACTTACGAAATTGTATTTTGTCTGTACTGTGTGAACTGTTCATATTTTTTGGTACCATTGTGATACTATGAAAGCTTTGAATGATGTATTTGGTGTGAGATCATGATTTTTAAAGTACGTTTGAGGTAGATGACACTACTGAAATGAGCAGAGAATTTTCTTTAGATTTTGAAACAATTGCAGAAAGCTACGACGTTTTTGAGATTTGACTGAGGTGTTATGGTGTTATTTTTACGATGACTATGTGTATTATGCTGTTGCGGTATGTTTATGATCAATAAGCTGATGCTATATGAGTTATTTGAGTATGCTATGTATCTGTTATGATGAAATATTGAAGAAGTGTCGACGAATAAGGTAAGGAATAATGAGTAGTGGTTAGGGACTCTGGTTTGTGAAAAAGGTTGTTGGAAACCAAGAATCGTACTTTAAGAGTTATGAAATGTATGTAAATGCGTGAATGTATTACAATGCCGACGAAAATTTTTTGGACTCTGTTATGTCAATTGGATTTTGTCTCTACAGATTTGTAACGCAAATTCTTGACCTGTGAAATATTTTTATATGAGACTGTCACTGTAGCGGAAACTGCTGTCGTAAATATTTCCGTAAGAAAGTTAAGTGACCACCTGCACATAATGCGACGTGGGCACCCAGGTGTGTCAGACACCTGGAGAACAAGCCTTTTCAGACGCTCAGGTAGAAAAGAAAGCCATTAGGGTGTGCCAGAGGCACAGGTGGTAGAGAAGGACAAAGAGAGGCCTAGACACCTGTTAATGACATTCCTTTGTAGAGGGCATCGCTAATGCGACACGCTCGTTACTTGAAAACATATGATTTTTGTAATGCGTTGTGGGCACACAGCTGTGTCAAACACCTGGAGAATAAGCCATTAGGATGTGCCTTTCATCGCTAATGCGACACCCTCGTTACTTAAAAATTTATGATATTTACTGAAATGCCTAACAAAATGACAAGAAATATTTTTACATCTGCACACCTGATTATGACAAGAGTCTTTGTACGAGAGTTGAGAGCAATTAACTTATGAAATGAAATGTCACATGACTACTGAATGACATTTTTATGCTTTGGTTTGCGTAATTGCTTATTTCATTTGATATCTGGTTTCCAGCTGTGTTGCAGCATTGCTTTTATAAAATGAGATGCATTTGCTAATGTGAACTCTTTCTGTCAACAGATCTATTAAATGATAATTTTGTAATCCACATTCTTTAAAAAAAGGAGCACTTGGAAAGGAAAGAACAATAAGAAGTAACTAGTAACAGTAACACTTAATTTTCTTTTCAGGTACATGGTAATATTTTTTTTACAATAAGTTGTTATGGTGCACCACTTTAATTACATAGACATTAAGATGACCACTTTAATTACATAGACATTAAGATGTGAATATGCATTTCCCTTGTCTGCATTGTTGTTTTTACTGTAATATTTTTTCTGCTTGCGCTATGTCATGTTTAGGTATAAGTTGCTGCTGTTTGCAAGGCATAGTGTTATTGAATTTGACTTTTGCTAATTTATGCTGCTAGCTTTGCCAATTTGCATTTCTTTGTCATTTCTGCTTGTGTTGATTTGTTGTGATGCTGCATTGCCTCGTCCTTTGGTATATATATCTGAGCTCAGTAGATTTAAGTTAGCTTAAGAGGGGGTAGACTATATAAGAAACTGACTATGGAGAATAGGTAAAGAATGCATTGCGAAGAAAGATTTGGGCCCCAATGAGTATTGTACAATCAGAAATAATTATTTTGAAAGAAATATGGATAGAATACAGGAACGAGGTATAGGTAGGATTTTCTTGGAAATAAATGATGAGGTAAGCAATGTGTGAACATATAAATACAGAAAGCATGCTTGGATAGGATTTTTTTTGGTGGAAACAAATGTTGAAATAAGACGAAAGATCTATCAAATGAAGTTGTGGGGTGGACTGCAGTACCAAATGTTACACTGAAAACAAACCCTGTCCTTTCCTTTTGTGTTATCCCACTATGTGTTTGGGTACCCTTGTGTATTTGTGTTTTTCCTGTCTTTATGTGTTTAGCTGATGAGAGCTCTGTTGTAGACTTTTTCTAATAATATGTTATTTACTTTGTAAAGATGCTTAGACATTATTTATTCTGTGTTGTTTTAATGCTCATGTGTGAAGTTGAATTTTTAAAAGTGATTCTGATCTTTTATGTATGTACTCATGTCATCATTCCTGTAACACTGATGTATATGTTTATTTCTATTGTTTTGTAAAGCCTGCACTACAAATATTATCTGTATTGTTATGTTTTTAATGATGTATTTTGTATCTTTGTAATTGTATTCTTATGTTATATAATTGTAATTGACACCAGTTACTCAAATTAAGTAACTTGTAAGCATTCATTTCACTGCACACATTTCTGTTGGTCATAGTATATGGACAATATGTGAGAAGTAGGGACTGTTAGTGTTTGCACGTGTGTTAATAATTCAGCAAGGGACTGGATAACAGCATTGCTGGTTCTAAGGACAATTCCAAAAACTTTGTGAGTGCACAAGTGGTGGTTATGGACTTGCTCTATTATCCGCAAGACTCTTCAATGGTGATTGTGCACCTGCACAGTCGCAACAGATGGCTGCTGGCCATCTCTACAAGGACAACAGTGGGTCTGCTCCTCTGGTGGCCCACCAATACCATACTCTCTACCAGGACTACAGTGGGTCTGCTCTGTGATGACCTACCTACCAATCTTCTTCAAAACGTCGAATGACTCTGCTGTGGGTTTGCTCTGTTGTGGCCCATTACCTGTCAGCATGTCAAGAGTCAGCACTGTCTTTCCGTTGTAAGGACAACACTACTTCTTCAAGACTGCATGGAAATCCACTACTTCTGTGTGCAATTTTTTTTACTAATGAGACTTTGTGAACAAACACCTGTAATTACTATTATGATGAACAATCTGGACTGTCTTTATGGACTGTGAGAAAATTTTAGCTTTTGACCAACATTGTATCAATAAGTGTGTGCATTGGATATCTTTGTTAGTGTAATTATGAAAAATTTTATCAAATCATTATTGGCCACCGGCCAAAAACATTTTGTAAAATTTTTTGTGGGGAGCATGGGGGCTATGTAAGTAGGCTGTTTAGGCTTTCTTTATGTAAGTTTGCTGTTTATGTTTTTTATTGGCAACGTTACATAGCACTCTGTATGAAAATCACTGGCTGTGCTGTGTGCAGTAGGTGGCTGGTTTGCATTGTTGCCTGCCATTGTTGTCATGAACTGCTATAGCTGGATGTGAACAGCAGATTGCGTTGGGCAGTTGGAGGTGAGCCGCCAGCAGTGGTGGACGTGGGGAGAGAGATGGCGGAGTTTTGATAATCTGTAAGACTGAATGTCAATTATGAATATTAAGGTAAATACATTGTTTGTTCTCTATTAATATCTTTCATTTGCTAACTATCCCTATCAGTAGTTAGTACCTTCAGTGGTTTGAATCTTTTATTTAGCTGGCAGTAGTGGCGCTCGCTGTTTTGCAGTAGCTTGAGTAGCGAAGATTTTTGTGAGGTAAGTGATTTGTAAAAGGTATAGGTTAAAGTTAGTCAGGGCCATTGTTTTGTAGGGGTTATTGAAAGTCAGATTGCGTTGCGCTAAATAATATTGTGTGTCAGGTTAAGCACAGGCTTGTATAATTGTTCTAAGTGGACGTTTCACATGTAAAATTGTTCAAAGGGGACGTTTCACCCTGAACGTTACAATTAACTATCAGTTTTGCGTCCGATTCGATAATCTAGACTCACAGGAGAACGACCATAAGGTGCCCGAGGCAGCAATATACCCATGGAGACAAGTCGGCTGGTGGACGATGTATTGAATCGGGACGCTATTTGAGCGTTCCATCGTCATTAGGAGGCCCTGAACATTACAATTAACTATCAATTTTGCGTCCGATTCGATAATCTAGACTCACAGGAGAACGACCATAAGGTGCCCGAGGCAGCAATATACCCATGGAGACAAGTCGGCTGGAGGACGATGCATTGAATCGGGACGCAATTTGAGTGTTCCATTGTCATTAGGAGGCCCTGAACGTTACAATTAACTATCAGTTTTGCATCCGATTCGATAATCTAGACTCACAGGAGAACGAACATAAGGTGCCCGAGGCAGCAATATACCCATGGAGACAAGTCGGCTGGTGGACGATGTATTGAATCGGGACGCTATTTGAGCGTTCCATCGTCATTAGGAGGCCCTGAACATTACAATTAACTATCAGTTTTGCGTCCGATTCGATAATCCAGACTCACAGGAGAACGACCATATGGTGCCCGAGGCAGCGATATACCCATGGAGACAAGTCGGCTGGTGGACGATGTATTGAATCGGGACGCAATTTGAGTGTTCCATCGTCATTAGGAGGCCCTGAACATTACAATTAACTATCAGTTTTGCGTCCGATTCGATAATCTAGACTCACAGGAGAACGACCATAAGGTGCCCGAGGCAGCAATATACCCATGGAGACAAGTCGGCTGGTGGACGATGTATTCAATCGGGACGCTATTTGAGCGTTCCATCGTCATTAGGAGGCCCTGAACATTACAATTAACTATCAGTTTTGCGTCCGATTCGATTATCTAGACTCACAGGAGAACGACCATAAGGTGCCCGAGGCAGCAATATACCCATGGAGACAAGTCGGCTGGAGGACGATGCATTGAATCGGGACGCAATTTGAGTGTTCCATTGTCATTAGGAGGCCCTGAACGTTACAATTAACTATCAGTTTTGCGTCCGATTCGATAATCTAGACTCACAGGAGAACGACCATAAGGTGCCCGAGGCAGCAATATACCCATGGAGAAAAGTCGGCTGGTGGACGATGTATTGAATCGGGACGCTATTTGAGCGGTCCGTCGTCATTAGGAGGCCCTGAAAATTATAATTAACTATCAGTTTTGCGTCCGATTCGATAATCTAGACTCACAGGAGAACGACCATAAGGTGCCCGAGGCAGCAATATACCCATGGAGACAAGTCGGCTGGTGGACGATGTGTTGAATCGGGACGCAATTTGAGTGTTCCTTCGTCATTAGGAGGCCCTGAACATTACAATTAGCTATCAGTTTTGCGTCCGATTCGATAATCTAGACTCACAGGAGAACGACCAAAAGGTGCCCGAGGCAGCAATATACCCATGGAGACAAGTCGGCTGGAGGACGATGCAATGAATCGGGACGCAATTTGAGTGTTCCATCGTAATTAGGAGGCCCTGAACATTACAATTAACTATCAGTTTTGCGTCCGATTCGATAATCTAGACTCACAGGATAAGCTGCCCGAGGCAGCAATATACCCATGGAGACAAGTCGGCTGGAGGACGATGCATTGAATCGGGACGCATTTTGAGTGTTCCATTGTCATTAGGAGGCCCTGAACATTACAATTAACTATCAGTTTTGCGTCCGATTCGATAATCTAGACTCACGGGAGAACGACCATAAGGTGCCCGAGGCAGCAATATACCCATGGAGACAAGTCGGCTGGTGGACGATGTATTGAATCGGGACGCTATTTGAACGTTCCATCGTCATTAGGAGGCCCTGAACATTACAATTAACTATCAGTTTTGCGTCCGATTCGATAATCCAGACTCACAGGAGAACGACCATAAGGTGCCCGACGCAGCAATATACCCATGGAGACAGTTCGGCTGGAGGACGATGCATTGAATCGGGACGCAATTTGAGTGTTCCATCGTCATTAGGAGGCCCTGAACATTACAATTAACTATCAGTTTTGCGTCCGATTCGATAATCTAGACTCAAAGGAGAACGACCATAAGGTGCCCGAGGCAGCAATATACCCATGGAGACAAGTCGGCTGGAGGACGATGCATTGAATCGGGACGCAATTTGAGTGTTCCATTGTCATTAGGAGGCCCTGAACGTTACAATTATCTATCAGTTTTGCGTCCGATTCGATAATCTAGACTCACAGGGGAACGACCATAAGGTACCCGAGGCAGCAATATACCCATGGAGACAAGTCGGCTGGTGGACGATGTATTGAATCGGAACGCTATTTCAGCGGTCCGTCGTCATTAGGAGGCCCTGAGAATTACAATTAACTATAAGTTTTGCGTCCGATTCGTTAATCTAGACTCACAGGAGAACGACCATAAGGTGCCCGAGGCAGCAATATAACCATGGAGACAAGTCGGCTGGTGGACGATGTGTTGAATCGGGACGCAATTTGAGTGTTCCATCGTCATTAGGAGGCCCTGAACATTACAATTAACTATCAGTTTTGCGTCCGATTCGATAATCTAGACTCACAGGAGAACGACCATAAGGTGCCCGAGGCAGCAATATACCCATGGAGACAAGTCGGCTGGAGGACGATGCATTGAATCGGGACACTATTTGAGTGTTCCATCGTAATTAGGAGGCCCTGAACATTACAATTAACTATCAGTTTTGCGTCCGATTCGATAATCTAGACTCACAGGTGAACGACCATAAGGTGCCCGAGGCAGCAATATACCCATGGAGACAAGTCGGCTGGAGGACGATGCATTGAATCCGGACGCAATTTGAGTGTTCCATCGTAATTAGGAGGCCCTGAACATTACAATTAACTATCAGTTTTGCGTTCGATTCGATAATCTAGACTCACAGGAGAACGACCATAAGGTGCCCGAGGCAGCAATATACCCATGGAGACAAGTCGGCTGGTGGACGATGTATTGAATCGGGACGCTATTTGAGCGTTCCATCGTCATTAGGAGGCCCTGAACATTACAATTAACTATCAGTTTTGCGTTCGATTCGATAATCTAGACTCACAGGAGAACGACCATAAGGTTCCCGAGGCAGCAATAGACCCATTGAGACAAGTCGGCTGGTGGACGATGTATTGAATCGGGACGCTATTTGAGCGTTCCATCGTCATTAGGAGGCCCTGAACATTACAATTAACTATCAGTTTTGCGTCCGATTCGATAATCTAGACTCACAGGAGAACGACCATAAGGTTCCCGAGGCAGCAATAGACCCATGGAGACAAGTCGGCTGGTGGACGATGTATTGAATCGGGACGCTATTTGAGCGTTCCATCGTCATTAGGAGGCCCTGAACATTACAATTATCTATCAGTTTTGCGTTCGATTCGATAATCTAGATTCACAGGAGAACGACCATAAGGTGCCCGAGGCAGCAATATACCCATGGAGACAAGTCGGCTGGTGGACGATATATTGAATCGGGACGCTATTTGAGCGTTCCATCGTCATTAGGAGGCCCTGAACGTTACAATTAACTATCAGTTTTGCGTCCGATTCGTAAATCTAGACTCACAGGAGAACAACCATAAGGTGCCCGAGGCAGCAATAGACCCATGGAGACAAGTCGGCTGGAGGACGATGCATTGAATCGGGACGCAATTTGAGTGTTCCATCGTCATTAGGAGGCCCTGAACGTTACAATTAACTATCAGTTTTGCGTCCGATTCGATAATCTAGACTCACAGGAGAACGACCATAAGGTTCCCGTGGCAGCAATAGACCCATGGAGGCAAGTCGGCTGGAGGACGATGTATTGAATTGGGACGCAGTTTGAGTGTTCCATCGTCATTAGGAGGCCTTGAACGTTACAATTAACTATCAGTTTTGCGTCCGATTCGATAATCTAGACTCACAGGAGAACGACCTTAAGGTGCCCGAGGCAGCAATATACCCATGGAGACAAGTCGGCTGGTGGACGATGTATTGAATCGGGACGCAATTTGAGCGTTCCATCGTCATTAGGATGCCCTGAACATTACAATTAACTATCAGTTTTGCGTCCGATTCGATAATCTAGACTCACAGGAGAACGACCATAAGGTGCCCGAGGCAGCAATATACCCATGGAGACAAGTCGGCTGGTGGACGATGTATTGAATCGGGACGCAATTTGAGTGTTCCATCGTCCACAGGAGGCCCTGAACATTACGATTAACTATCAGTTTTGCGTCCGATTCGATAATCTAGACTCACAGGAGAACGACCATAAGGTGCCCGAGGCAGCAATATACCCATGGAGACAAGTCGGCTGGTGGACGATGTACTGAATCGGGACGCTATTTGAGCGTTCCATCGTCATTAGGAGGCCCTCAACGTTACAATTAACTATCAGTTTTGCTCCCGATTCGTTAATCTAGACTCACAGGAGAACAACCATAAGGTGCCCCGAGGCAGCAATATACCCATGGAGACAAGTTGGCTGGAGGACGATGCATTGAATCGGGAAGCAATTTGAGTGTTCCATCGTCATTCGGAGGCCCTGAACGTTACAATTAACTATCAGTTTTGCGTCCGATTCGATAATCTAGACTCACAGGAGAACGACCATAAGGTTCCCGAGGCAGCAATAGACCCATGGAGGCAAGTCGGCTGGAGGACGATGTATTGAATTGGGACGCAATTTGAGTGTTCCATCGTCATTAGGAGGTCTTGAACGTTACAATTAACTATCAGTTTTGCGTCCGACTCGATAATCTAGACTCTCAGGAGAACGACCATAAGGTGTCCGAGGCAGCAATAGAACGATGGAGGCAAGTCGGCTAGAGGACGATGTATTGAATCGGGACGCAATATGAGTGTTCCATCGTCATTAGGAGGCCCTGAACGTTACAATTAACTATCAGTTTTGCGTCCGATTCGAAATCTAGACTCACAGGAGAATGACCATAAGGTGCCCGAGGCAGCAATAGACCCTTGGAGACAAGTCGGCTAGAGGACGATATATTGAATCTCGACGCAATTTGAGTTTTCCATCGTCATTATGAGGCCCTGAACGTTACAATTACCTATCGGTTTTGCGTCTGATTCGAAAATCAAGACTCACAGGAGAACGACCAATAGGTGCCCGAGGCAGCAATAGACCCATGGAGACAAGTCGGATGGCGGACGATGTATTGAATCGGGACGCAATTTGAGTGTTCCATCGTCATTAGAGGCCCAGAACGTTACAAATAATTATCAGTTTTGCCTCCGATTCGATAATCTAAGCTCACAGGAGAACGACCATAAGGTGCCCGAGGCAGCAATAGACGCTTGAAAACAAGTCGGCTGGAGGACGATGTATTGAATCTCGCTGCAATTTGAGTGTTCCATCGTAATTAGGAGGCCCTGAACGTTACAATTAACTATCAGTTTTGCGTCCGATTCGATAGTCTACACTCACAGGAGAACGACCATAAGGTGCCCGAGGCAGCAATAGACCCATGGAGACAAGTTGGCTGGAGGACGATGTATTGAATCGGGACGCAATTTGAGTGTTCCATCGTCATTAGGAGGCCCTGAACGTTACAATTAACTATCAGTTTTGCGTCCGATTCGATTAACTAGACTCACAGGAGAACGACCATAAGGTGCCAGAGGCAAGAATAGACCAATGGAGACAAGTCGGCTGGAGGACGATGTATTGAATCTCGACGCAATTTGAGTGTTCCATCGTCATTAGGAGGCACTGAACATTCGAATTAACTATCAGTTATGAGTCCGATTCGTAAACCAAGACTCACAGGAGAACGACCATAAGGTGCCCGGAGCAACAATAGACCCTTGGAGAGAAGTCGGCTAGAGGACGATGTATTGAATCTCGACGCAATTTGAGTGTTCCATCGTCATTAGGAGGCCCTGAACGTTACAATTAACTATCAGTTTAGCGTCCGATTCGAAAATCCAGACTCACAGAAGAACGACCATATGGTGCCCGAGGCAAGAAGAGACCAATGGAGAGAAGTCGGCTGGAGGATGATGTATTGAATCTCGACGCAATTTGAGTGTTCCATCGTCATTAGCAGGACCTGAACGTTACAATTACCTACAGTTATTAACTATCTAGACTCACAGGAGAACGACTAAAAGTTGCCCGAGGCAGCAATATACCCATGGAGACAAGTCGGCTGGAGGACGATGTATTGAATCGGGACAGAATATCAGTGTTCCATCGTCATTAGGAGGCCCTGAACGTTACAATTAACTATCAGTTTTGCGTCCGATTCGATAATGTAGACTCAAAGGAGAACGACCATAAGGTGCACGAGGCAGCAATAGACCCATGGAGACAAGTCGGCTGGAGGACGATGTATTGAATCGGGACGCAATTTGAGCATTCCATCGTCATTAGGAGGCTCTGAACGTTACAATTAACTATCAGATTTGCGTCCGATTAGAAAATCCAGACTCACAGGAGGACGACCATAAGCTGCACGAGGCAGCAATATACCCATGGAGACAAGTCAGCTGGAGGACGATGTATTGAAACGGGACACAATTTGAGTGTTTTATCGCCATTAGGAGGCCCTGAACATTACAATTAACTATCAGTTTTGCGTCCGATTCGATTATCTAGACTCACAGGAGAACGACCATAAGGTGCCCGAGGCAGCAATAGACCCATGGAGAGAAGTCGGCTGGTGGACGATGTATTGAATCGGGACGAAATTTGAGCGTTCCATCGTCATTAGGAGGACCTGAACGTTACAATTAACTATCAGTTTTGCGTCCGATTCGAAAATCTAGACTCACAGGAGAACGACCATAAGGTGCCCGAGGCAGCAATGGACCCATGGAGACATGTCGGCTGGAGGACGATGTATTGAATCGGGACGCAATTTGAGTGTTCCATCGTCATTAGGAGGCACTGAACGTTACAATTAACTATCAGTTTTGCATCCGATTCGAAAATCTAGACTCACAGGTGAATGACCATAAGTTGCACGAGGAACGAATAGACCAATGGAGACAAGTCGGCTAGAGGACGATGTATTGAATCTCGATGCAATTTGAGTGTTCCATCGTCATTAGGTGGCCCTGAACGTTACAATTACCTATCGGTTTTGCGTCCGATTCGAAAATCTAGACTCACAGGAGAACGACCAATAGGTGCCCGAGGAAGAAATAGACCCATGGAGACAAGTCGGCTGGAGGACGATGTATTGAATCTCGACGCAATTTGAGTGTTCCATCGTCATTAGGAGGCCCTGAACGTTGCAATTAACTATCAGTTATGAGTCCGATTCGTAAACCAAGACTCACAGGAGAACGACCATAAGGTGCCCGAGCCAACACTAGACCCATGGAGAGAAATCGGCTAGAGGGCGATGTATTGAATCTCGACGCAATTTGAGTGTTCCATCGTCATTAGGAGGCCCTGAACGTTACAATTAACTATCAGTTTTGCATCCGATTCGAAAATCTAGACTCACAGGTGAACGACCATAAGGTGCATGAGGAACGAATAGACCAGTGGAGACAAGTCGGCTAGAGGACGATGTATTGAATCTCGATGCAATTTGAGTGTTCCATCGTCATTAGGAGGCCCTGAACGTTACAATTACCTATCGGTTTTGCGTCCGATTCGAAAATCTAGACTCACAGGAGAACGACCAATAGGTGCCCGAGGCTGAAATAGACCCATGGAGACAAGTCGGCAGGACGACGATGTATTGAATCTCGACGCAATTTGAGTGTTCCATCGTCATTTGGAGGCCCTGAACGTTACAATTAACTTTCAGTTATGAGTCTGATTCGTAAACCAAGACTCACAGGAGAACGACCATAAGGTGCCCGAGCCAACACTAGAGCATGGAGAGAAGTCGGCTAGAGGGCGATGTGTTGAATCTCGACGCAATTTGAGTGTTTCATCGTCATTAGGAGGTCCTGAGCGTTACAATTAACTATCAGTTTTGCGTCCAAATCGAAAATCTGGACTCACAGGAGAACGACAAATAGGTGCCCGAGGCAGCAATAGACCCATGGAGACAAGGTTGCTGGAGGACGATGTATTGAATCGGGACGCAATTTGAGTGTTCCATCGTCATTAGGAGGCCCTGAACGTTACAGCTAACTATCAGTTTTGCGTCCGATTCGACAATGTAGACTCACAGGAGAACGACCATAAGGTGCCCGAGGCAGCAATAGACCCATGGAGACAAGTCGGCTGGAGGAAGATGTATTGAATCGGGACGCAATTTGAGTGTTCCATCGTCATTAGGAGGCCCTGATCGTTGCAATTAACTATCAGTTTTGCATCCGATTCGAAAATCTAGACTCACAGGTGAACGACCATAAGGTGCACGAGGAACGAATAGACCAATGGAGACAAGTCGGCTAGAGGACGATGTATTGAATCTCGGTGCAATTTGAGTGTTCCATCGTCATTAGGAGGCCCTGAACGTTACAATTACCTATCGGTTTTGCGTCCGATTCGAAAATCTAGACTCACAGGTGAATGACCATAAGGTGCCCGAGGCTGCAATAGACCCTTGGAGACAAGTCGGCTAGAGGACGATGTATTGAATCTCGACGCAATTTGAGTGTTCCATCGTCATTATCAGGCCCTGAACGTTACAATTACCTATCGGTTTTGCGTCCGATTCGAAAATCTAGACTCACAGGAGAACGACCAATAGGTGCCCGAGGCAGCAATAGACCCATGGAGACAATTCGGATGGAGGACGATGTATTGAATCGGGACGCAATTTGAGTGTTCCATCGTCATTAGAGGCCCAGAACGTTACAAATAACTATCAGTTTTGCCTCCGATTCGATAATCTAAGCTCACAGGAGAACGACCATAAGGTGCCCGAGGCAGCAATAGACGCTTGAAAACAAGTCGGCTGGAGGACGATGTATTGAATCTCGCTGCAATTTGAGTATTCCATCGTAATTAGGAGGTTCTGAACGTTACAATTAACTATCAGTTTTGCGTCCGATTCGATAGTCTAGACTCACAGGAGAACGATTATAAGGTGCCCGAGGCAGCAATAGACCCATGGAGACAAGTTGGCTGGAGGACGATGTATTGAATCGGGACGCAATTTGAGTGTTCCATCGTCATTAGTAGGCCCTGAACGTTACAATTAACTATCAGTTTTGCATCCGATTCGTAAATCTAGTCTCACAGGAGAACGACCATAAGGTGCCCGAGGCAGCAATAGACCCATGGAGGCAAGGTGGCTGGAGGACGATGTATTGAATCGGAACGCTATTTCAGCGGTCCGTCGTCATTAGGAGGCCCTGAGAATTACAATTAACTATAAGTTTTGCGTCCGATTCGTTAATCTAGACTCACAGGAGAACGACCATAAGGTGCCCGAGGCAGCAATATAACCATGGAGACAAGTCGGCTGGTGGACGATGTGTTGAATCGGGACGCAATTTGAGTGTTCCATCGTCATTAGGAGGCCCTGAACATTACAATTAACTATCAGTTTTGCGTCCGATTCGATAATCTAGACTCACAGGAGAACGACCATAAGGTGCCCGAGGCAGCAATATACCCATGGAGACAAGTCGGCTGGAGGACGATGCATTGAATCGGGACACTATTTGAGTGTTCCATCGTAATTAGGAGGCCCTGAACATTACAATTAACTATCAGTTTTGCGTCCGATTCGATAATCTAGACTCACAGGTGAACGACCATAAGGTGCCCGAGGCAGCAATATACCCATGGAGACAAGTCGGCTGGAGGACGATGCATTGAATCCGGACGCAATTTGAGTGTTCCATCGTAATTAGGAGGCCCTGAACATTACAATTAACTATCAGTTTTGCGTTCGATTCGATAATCTAGACTCACAGGAGAACGACCATAAGGTGCCCGAGGCAGCAATATACCCATGGAGACAAGTCGGCTGGTGGACGATGTATTGAATCGGGACGCTATTTGAGCGTTCCATCGTCATTAGGAGGCCCTGAACATTACAATTAACTATCAGTTTTGCGTTCGATTCGATAATCTAGACTCACAGGAGAACGACCATAAGGTTCCCGAGGCAGCAATAGACCCATTGAGACAAGTCGGCTGGTGGACGATGTATTGAATCGGGACGCTATTTGAGCGTTCCATCGTCATTAGGAGGCCCTGAACATTACAATTAACTATCAGTTTTGCGTCCGATTCGATAATCTAGACTCACAGGAGAACGACCATAAGGTTCCCGAGGCAGCAATAGACCCATGGAGACAAGTCGGCTGGTGGACGATGTATTGAATCGGGACGCTATTTGAGCGTTCCATCGTCATTAGGAGGCCCTGAACATTACAATTATCTATCAGTTTTGCGTTCGATTCGATAATCTAGATTCACAGGAGAACGACCATAAGGTGCCCGAGGCAGCAATATACCCATGGAGACAAGTCGGCTGGTGGACGATATATTGAATCGGGACGCTATTTGAGCGTTCCATCGTCATTAGGAGGCCCTGAACGTTACAATTAACTATCAGTTTTGCGTCCGATTCGTAAATCTAGACTCACAGGAGAACAACCATAAGGTGCCCGAGGCAGCAATAGACCCATGGAGACAAGTCGGCTGGAGGACGATGCATTGAATCGGGACGCAATTTGAGTGTTCCATCGTCATTAGGAGGCCCTGAACGTTACAATTAACTATCAGTTTTGCGTCCGATTCGATAATCTAGACTCACAGGAGAACGACCATAAGGTTCCCGTGGCAGCAATAGACCCATGGAGGCAAGTCGGCTGGAGGACGATGTATTGAATTGGGACGCAGTTTGAGTGTTCCATCGTCATTAGGAGGCCTTGAACGTTACAATTAACTATCAGTTTTGCGTCCGATTCGATAATCTAGACTCACAGGAGAACGACCTTAAGGTGCCCGAGGCAGCAATATACCCATGGAGACAAGTCGGCTGGTGGACGATGTATTGAATCGGGACGCAATTTGAGCGTTCCATCGTCATTAGGATGCCCTGAACATTACAATTAACTATCAGTTTTGCGTCCGATTCGATAATCTAGACTCACAGGAGAACGACCATAAG
This sequence comes from Schistocerca cancellata, assembly GCF_023864275.1. NCBI lineage: Eukaryota > Metazoa > Arthropoda > Insecta > Orthoptera > Acrididae > Schistocerca > Schistocerca cancellata. The sequence goes on along the minus strand of NC_064634.1, from coordinate 459,523,553 downwards.
GTGCCCGAGGCAGCAATATACCCATGGAGACAAGTCGGCTGGTGGACGATGTATTGAATCGGGACGCAATTTGAGTGTTCCATCGTCCACAGGAGGCCCTGAACATTACGATTAACTATCAGTTTTGCGTCCGATTCGATAATCTAGACTCACAGGAGAACGACCATAAGGTGCCCGAGGCAGCAATATACCCATGGAGACAAGTCGGCTGGTGGACGATGTACTGAATCGGGACGCTATTTGAGCGTTCCATCGTCATTAGGAGGCCCTCAACGTTACAATTAACTATCAGTTTTGCTCCCGATTCGTTAATCTAGACTCACAGGAGAACAACCATAAGGTGCCCGAGGCAGCAATATACCCATGGAGACAAGTTGGCTGGAGGACGATGCATTGAATCGGGAAGCAATTTGAGTGTTCCATCGTCATTCGGAGGCCCTGAACGTTACAATTAACTATCAGTTTTGCGTCCGATTCGATAATCTAGACTCACAGGAGAACGACCATAAGGTTCCCGAGGCAGCAATAGACCCATGGAGGCAAGTCGGCTGGAGGACGATGTATTGAATTGGGACGCAATTTGAGTGTTCCATCGTCATTAGGAGGTCTTGAACGTTACAATTAACTATCAGTTTTGCGTCCGACTCGATAATCTAGACTCTCAGGAGAACGACCATAAGGTGTCCGAGGCAGCAATAGAACGATGGAGGCAAGTCGGCTAGAGGACGATGTATTGAATCGGGACGCAATATGAGTGTTCCATCGTCATTAGGAGGCCCTGAACGTTACAATTAACTATCAGTTTTGCGTCCGATTCGAAAATCTAGACTCACAGGCGAATGACCATAAGGTGCCCGAGGCAGCAATAGACCCTTGGAGACAAGTCGGCTAGAGGACGATATATTGAATCTCGACGCAATTTGAGTTTTCCATCGTCATTATGAGGCCCTGAACGTTACAATTACCTATCGGTTTTGCGTCTGATTCGAAAATCAAGACTCACAGGAGAACGACCAATAGGTGCCCGAGGCAGCAATAGACCCATGGAGACAAGTCGGATGGCGGACGATGTATTGAATCGGGACGCAATTTGAGTGTTCCATCGTCATTAGAGGCCCAGAACGTTACAAATAATTATCAGTTTTGCCTCCGATTCGATAATCTAAGCTCACAGGAGAACGACCATAAGGTGCCCGAGGCAGCAATAGACGCTTGAAAACAAGTCGGCTGGAGGACGATGTATTGAATCTCGCTGCAATTTGAGTGTTCCATCGTAATTAGGAGGCCCTGAACGTTACAATTAACTATCAGTTTTGCGTCCGATTCGATAGTCTACACTCACAGGAGAACGACCATAAGGTGCCCGAGGCAGCAATAGACCCATGGAGACAAGTTGGCTGGAGGACGATGTATTGAATCGGGACGCAATTTGAGTGTTCCATCGTCATTAGGAGGCCCTGAACGTTACAATTAACTATCAGTTTTGCGTCCGATTCGATTATCTAGACTCACAGGAGAACGACCATAAGGTGCCAGAGGCAAGAATAGACCAATGGAGACAAGTCGGCTGGAGGACGATGTATTGAATCTCGACGCAATTTGAGTGTTCCATCGTCATTAGGAGGCACTGAACATTCGAATTAACTATCAGTTATGAGTCCGATTCGTAAACCAAGACTCACAGGAGAACGACCATAAGGTGCCCGGAGCAACAATAGACCCTTGGAGAGAAGTCGGCTAGAGGACGATGTATTGAATCTCGACGCAATTTGAGTGTTCCATCGTCATTAGGAGGCCCTGAACGTTACAATTAACTATCAGTTTAGCGTCCGATTCGAAAATCCAGACTCACAGAAGAACGACCATATGGTGCCCGAGGCAAGAAGAGACCAATGGAGAGAAGTCGGCTGGAGGATGATGTATTGAATCTCGACGCAATTTGAGTGTTCCATCGTCATTAGCAGGACCTGAACGTTACAATTACCTACAGTTATTAACTATCTAGACTCACAGGAGAACGACTAAAAGTTGCCCGAGGCAGCAATATACCCATGGAGACAAGTCGGCTGGAGGACGATGTATTGAATCGGGACAGAATATCAGTGTTCCATCGTCATTAGGAGGCCCTGAACGTTACAATTAACTATCAGTTTTGCGTCCGATTCGATAATGTAGACTCAAAGGAGAACGACCATAAGGTGCACTAGGCAGCAATAGACCCATGGAGACAAGTCGGCTGGAGGACGATGTATTGAATCGGGACGCAATTTGAGCATTCCATCGTCATTAGGAGGCTCTGAACGTTACAATTAACTATCAGATTTGCGTCCGATTAGAAAATCCAGACTCACAGGAGGACGACCATAAGCTGCACGAGGCAGCAATATACCCATGGAGACAAGTCAGCTGGAGGACGATGTATTGAAACGGGACACAATTTGAGTGTTTTATCGCCATTAGGAGGCCCTGAACATTACAATTAACTATCAGTTTTGCGTCCGATTCGATTATCTAGACTCACAGGAGAACGACCATAAGGTGCCCGAGGCAGCAATAGACCCATGGAGAGAAGTCGGCTGGTGGACGATGTATTGAATCGGGACGAAATTTGAGCGTTCCATCGTCATTAGGAGGACCTGAACGTTACAATTAACTATCAGTTTTGCGTCCGATTCGAAAATCTAGACTCACAGGAGAACGACCATAAGGTGCCCGAGGCAGCAATGGACCCATGGAGACATGTCGGCTGGAGGACGATGTATTGAATCGGGACGCAATTTGAGTGTTCCATCGTCATTAGGAGGCACTGAACGTTACAATTAACTATCAGTTTTGCATCCGATTCGAAAATCTAGACTCACAGGTGAATGACCATAAGTTGCACGAGGAACGAATAGACCAATGGAGACAAGTCGGCTAGAGGACGATGTATTGAATCTCGATGCAATTTGAGTGTTCCATCGTCATTAGGTGGCCCTGAACGTTACAATTACCTATCGGTTTTGCGTCCGATTCGAAAATCTAGACTCACAGGAGAACGACCAATAGGTGCCCGAGGAAGAAATAGACCCATGGAGACAAGTCGGCTGGAGGACGATGTATTGAATCTCGACGCAATTTGAGTGTTCCATCGTCATTAGGAGGCCCTGAACGTTGCAATTAACTATCAGTTATGAGTCCGATTCGTAAACCAAGACTCACAGGAGAACGACCATAAGGTGCCCGAGCCAACACTAGACCCATGGAGAGAAATCGGCTAGAGGGCGATGTATTGAATCTCGACGCAATTTGAGTGTTCCATCGTCATTAGGAGGCCCTGAACGTTACAATTAACTATCAGTTTTGCATCCGATTCGAAAATCTAGACTCACAGGTGAACGACCATAAGGTGCATGAGGAACGAATAGACCAGTGGAGACAAGTCGGCTAGAGGACGATGTATTGAATCTCGATGCAATTTGAGTGTTCCATCGTCATTAGGAGGCCCTGAACGTTACAATTACCTATCGGTTTTGCGTCCGATTCGAAAATCTAGACTCACAGGAGAACGACCAATAGGTGCCCGAGGCTGAAATAGACCCATGGAGACAAGTCGGCAGGACGACGATGTATTGAATCTCGACGCAATTTGAGTGTTCCATCGTCATTTGGAGGCCCTGAACGTTACAATTAACTTTCAGTTATGAGTCTGATTCGTAAACCAAGACTCACAGGAGAACGACCATAAGGTGCCCGAGCCAACACTAGAGCATGGAGAGAAGTCGGCTAGAGGGCGATGTGTTGAATCTCGACGCAATTTGAGTGTTTCATCGTCATTAGGAGGTCCTGAGCGTTACAATTAACTATCAGTTTTGCGTCCAAATCGAAAATCTGGACTCACAGGAGAACGACAAATAGGTGCCCGAGGCAGCAATAGACCCATGGAGACAAGGTTGCTGGAGGACGATGTATTGAATCGGGACGCAATTTGAGTGTTCCATCGTCATTAGGAGGCCCTGAACGTTACAGCTAACTATCAGTTTTGCGTCCGATTCGACAATGTAGACTCACAGGAGAACGACCATAAGGTGCCCGAGGCAGCAATAGACCCATGGAGACAAGTCGGCTGGAGGAAGATGTATTGAATCGGGACGCAATTTGAGTGTTCCATCGTCATTAGGAGGCCCTGATCGTTGCAATTAACTATCAGTTTTGCATCCGATTCGAAAATCTAGACTCACAGGTGAACGACCATAAGGTGCACGAGGAACGAATAGACCAATGGAGACAAGTCGGCTAGAGGACGATGTATTGAATCTCGGTGCAATTTGAGTGTTCCATCGTCATTAGGAGGCCCTGAACGTTACAATTACCTATCGGTTTTGCGTCCGATTCGAAAATCTAGACTCACAGGTGAATGACCATAAGGTGCCCGAGGCTGCAATAGACCCTTGGAGACAAGTCGGCTAGAGGACGATGTATTGAATCTCGACGCAATTTGAGTGTTCCATCGTCATTATCAGGCCCTGAACGTTACAATTACCTATCGGTTTTGCGTCCGATTCGAAAATCTAGACTCACAGGAGAACGACCAATAGGTGCCCGAGGCAGCAATAGACCCATGGAGACAATTCGGATGGAGGACGATGTATTGAATCGGGACGCAATTTGAGTGTTCCATCGTCATTAGAGGCCCAGAACGTTACAAATAACTATCAGTTTTGCCTCCGATTCGATAATCTAAGCTCACAGGAGAACGACCATAAGGTGCCCGAGGCAGCAATAGACGCTTGAAAACAAGTCGGCTGGAGGACGATGTATTGAATCTCGCTGCAATTTGAGTATTCCATCGTAATTAGGAGGTTCTGAACGTTACAATTAACTATCAGTTTTGCGTCCGATTCGATAGTCTAGACTCACAGGAGAACGATTATAAGGTGCCCGAGGCAGCAATAGACCCATGGAGACAAGTTGGCTGGAGGACGATGTATTGAATCGGGACGCAATTTGAGTGTTCCATCGTCATTAGTAGGCCCTGAACGTTACAATTAACTATCAGTTTTGCATCCGATTCGTAAATCTAGTCTCACAGGAGAACGACCATAAGGTGCCCGAGGCAGCAATAGACCCATGGAGGCAAGGTGGCTGGAGGACGATGTGTTGAATCGGGACGCAATTTGAGTGTTCCATCGTCATTAGGAGGCCCTGAACGTTACAATTAACTATCAGTTTTGCGTCCGATTCGATAATCTAGACTCACAGGAGGACGACCATAAGCTGCCCGACGCAGCAATAGACCCATGGAGACAAGTCGGCTGGAGGACGATGTATTGAATTGGGACGCAATTTGAGTGTTCCATCGTCAAGAGGAGGCCTTGAACGTTACAATTAACTATCAGTTTTGCGTCCGATTCGATAATCTAGACTCACAGGAGAACGACCATAAGGTGTCCGAGGCAGCAATAGAAACATGGAGACAAGTCGGCTGGAGGACGATGTATTGAATCGGGACGCAATTTGAGCGTTCCATCGTCATTAGGAGGCCCTGAACGTTACAATTAACTATCAGTTTTGCGTCCGATTCGAAAATCTAGACTCACAGGAGAACGACCATAAGGTGCCCGAGGCAGCAATGGACCCATGGAGACATGTCGGCTGGAGGACGATGTATTGAATCGGGACGCAATTTGAGTGTTCCATCGTCATTAGGAGGCACTGAACGTTACAATTAACTATCAGTTTTGCATCCGATTCGAAAATCTAGACTCACAGGTGAATGACCATAAGTTGCACGAGGAACGAATAGACCAATGGAGACAAGTCGGCTAGAGGACGATGTATTGAATCTCGATGCAATTTGAGTGTTCCATCGTCATTAGGAGGCCCTGAACGTTACAATTACCTATCGGTTTTGCGTCCGATTCGAAAATCTAGACTCACAGGAGAACGACCAATAGGTGCCCGAGGCAGAAATAGACCCATGGAGACAAGTCGGCTGGAGGACGATGTATTGAATCTCGACGCAATTTGAGTGTTCCATCGTCATTAGGAGGCCCTGAACGTTGCAATTAACTATCAGTTATGAGTCCGATTCGTAAACCAAGACTCACAGGAGAACGACCATAAGGTGCCCGAGCCAACACTAGACCCATGGAGAGAAATCGGCTAGAGGGCGATGTATTGAATCTCGACGCAATTTGAGTGTTCCATCGTCATTAGGAGGCCCTGAACGTTACAATTAACTATCAGTTTTGCATCCGATTCGAAAATCTAGACTCACAGGTGAACGACCATAAGGTGCATGAGGAACGAATAGACCAGTGGAGACAAGTCGGCTAGAGGACGATGTATTGAATCTCGATGCAATTTGAGTGTTCCATCGTCATTAGGAGGCCCTGAACGTTACAATTACCTATCGGTTTTGCGTCCGATTCGAAAATCTAGACTCACAGGAGAACGACCAATAGGTGCCCGAGGCTGAAATAGACCCATGGAGACAAGTCGGCAGGACGACGATGTATTGAATCTCGACGCAATTTGAGTGTTCCATCGTCATTTGGAGGCCCTGAACGTTACAATTAACTTTCAGTTATGAGTCTGATTCGTAAACCAAGACTCACAGGAGAACGACCATAAGGTGCCCGAGCCAACACTAGAGCATGGAGAGAAGTCGGCTAGAGGGCGATGTGTTGAATCTCGACGCAATTTGAGTGTTTCATCGTCATTAGGAGGTCCTGAGCGTTACAATTAACTATCAGTTTTGCGTCCAAATCGAAAATCTGGACTCACAGGAGAACGACAAATAGGTGCCCGAGGCAGCAATAGACCCATGGAGACAAGGTTGCTGGAGGACGATGTATTGAATCGGGACGCAATTTGAGTGTTCCATCGTCATTAGGAGGCCCTGAACGTTACAGCTAACTATCAGTTTTGCGTCCGATTCGACAATGTAGACTCACAGGAGAACGACCATAAGGTGCCCGAGGCAGCAATAGACCCATGGAGACAAGTCGGCTGGAGGAAGATGTATTGAATCGGGACGCAATTTGAGTGTTCCATCGTCATTAGGAGGCCCTGATCGTTGCAATTAACTATCAGTTTTGCATCCGATTCGAAAATCTAGACTCACAGGTGAACGACCATAAGGTGCACGAGGAACGAATAGACCAATGGAGACAAGTCGGCTAGAGGACGATGTATTGAATCTCGGTGCAATTTGAGTGTTCCATCGTCATTAGGAGGCCCTGAACGTTACAATTACCTATCGGTTTTGCGTCCGATTCGAAAATCTAGACTCACAGGTGAATGACCATAAGGTGCCCGAGGCTGCAATAGACCCTTGGAGACAAGTCGGCTAGAGGACGATGTATTGAATCTCGACGCAATTTGAGTGTTCCATCGTCATTATCAGGCCCTGAACGTTACAATTACCTATCGGTTTTGCGTCCGATTCGAAAATCTAGACTCACAGGAGAACGACCAATAGGTGCCCGAGGCAGCAATAGACCCATGGAGACAATTCGGATGGAGGACGATGTATTGAATCGGGACGCAATTTGAGTGTTCCATCGTCATTAGAGGCCCAGAACGTTACAAATAACTATCAGTTTTGCCTCCGATTCGATAATCTAAGCTCACAGGAGAACGACCATAAGGTGCCCGAGGCAGCAATAGACGCTTGAAAACAAGTCGGCTGGAGGACGATGTATTGAATCTCGCTGCAATTTGAGTATTCCATCGTAATTAGGAGGTTCTGAACGTTACAATTAACTATCAGTTTTGCGTCCGATTCGATAGTCTAGACTCACAGGAGAACGATTATAAGGTGCCCGAGGCAGCAATAGACCCATGGAGACAAGTTGGCTGGAGGACGATGTATTGAATCGGGACGCAATTTGAGTGTTCCATCGTCATTAGTAGGCCCTGAACGTTACAATTAACTATCAGTTTTGCATCCGATTCGTAAATCTAGTCTCACAGGAGAACGACCATAAGGTGCCCGAGGCAGCAATAGACCCATGGAGGCAAGGTGGCTGGAGGACGATGTGTTGAATCGGGACGCAATTTGAGTGTTCCATCGTCATTAGGAGGCCCTGAACGTTACAATTAACTATCAGTTTTGCGTCCGATTCGATAATCTAGACTCACAGGAGGACGACCATAAGCTGCCCGACGCAGCAATAGACCCATGGAGACAAGTCGGCTGGAGGACGATGTATTGAATTGGGACGCAATTTGAGTGTTCCATCGTCAAGAGGAGGCCTTGAACGTTACAATTAACTATCAGTTTTGCGTCCGATTCGATAATCTAGACTCACAGGAGAACGACCATAAGGTGTCCGAGGCAGCAATAGAAACATGGAGACAAGTCGGTTGGAGGACGATGTATTGAATCGGGACGCAATTTGAGCGTTCCATCGTCATTAGGAGGCCCTGAACGTTACAATTAACTATCAGTTTTGCGTCCGATTCGAAAATCTAGACTCACAGGAGAACGACCATAAGGTGCTCGAGGCAGCAATGGACCCATGAAGACAAGTCGGATGGAGGACGATGTATTGAATCGGGACGCAATTTGAGTGTTCCATCGTCATTAGGAGGCCCTGAACGTTACAAATAACTATCAGTTTTGCGTCCGATTCGATAATCTCGACTCACAGGAGAACGACCATACGGTGCCCGACGCAGCAATAGACCCATGGAGACAATTCGGCTGGAGGACGATGTATTGAATCGGGACGCAATTTTGAGTGTTCCATCGTCATTAGGAGGCCCTGAACGTTACAATTTACTATCAGTTTTTCGTCCAATTCGATAATCTAAGCTCACAGGAGAACGACCATAAGGTGCCCGAGGCAGCAATAGACCCTTGGAGACAAGTCGGCAAGAGGACGATGTATTGAATCTCGACGCAATTTGAGTGTTCCATCGTCATTAGGAGGCCCTGAACGTTACAATTACCTATCGGTTTTGCGTCCGATTCCAAAATCTAGACTCACAGGAGAACGACCAATAGGTGCCCGAGGCAGCAATAGACCCATGGAGACAAGTCGGCTGGAGGACGATGTATTGAATCGGGTCGCAATTTGAGTGTCCCATCGTCATCAGGAGGCCCTGAACGTTACAATTAACTATCAGTTTTGCGTCCGAATCGATAATCTATGCTCACAGGAGAACGACCATTAGGTGCCCGAGGCAGCAATAGACCCTTGAAGACAAGTCGGCTGGAGGACGATGTATTGAATCTCGACGCAATTTGAATGTTCCATCGTAATTAGGAGGACCTGAACGTTACAATTAACTATCAGTTTTGCGTCCGATCGATAATCTAGACTCACAGGAGAACGACCATAAGGTGCCTGAGGCAGTAATATATCGATGGAGACAAGTTGGCTGGAGGACATTGTATTGAATCATGACGCAATTTGAGTGTTTCATCGTAATTAGGAGGCCCTGAACGTTAAAATTAACTATCAGTTTTGCGTCCTATTCGATAATCTAGACTCACAGGAGGACGACCATAAGGTGCGCGAGGCAGCAATAGACACTTGGATACAAGTCGGCTAGAGGACGATGTATTGAATCTCGACGCAATTTGAGTGTTCCATCGTCATTAGGAGGCCCTGAACGTTACAAATAATAATCAGTTTTGCGTCCGATTCTAAAATCTAGACTCACAGAGAGCGACAAATAGGTGCCCGAGGCAGCAATAGACCCATAGAGACAAATCGGATGGAGGACGATGTATTGAATCTCGACGCAATTTGAGTGTTCCAACGTCATTAGGAGGCCCTGAACGTTACAATTAATTATCAGTTTTGCGTCCGATTCGATAATCTAGACTCAGAGGAGAACGACCATAAGGTGCCCGAGGCAGCAATAGACCCATGGAGACAAGTCGGCTGGTGGACGATGTATTGAATCGGGACGCAATTTGAGCGTTCCATCGGCATTAGGAGGCCCTGAACGTTACAATTAACTATCAGTTTTGCGTCCGATTCGTAAATCTCGTTTCACAGGAGAACGACCATAAGGTGCCCGAGGCAGCAATAGACCCATGGAGACAAGGTGGCTGGAGGACGATGTATTGAATCGGGACGCAATTTGAGTGTTCCATCGTCATTAGGAGGCCCTGAACGTTACAGCTAACTATCAGTTTTGCGTCCGATTCGACAATCTAGACTCACAGGAGAACGACCATAAGGCGCCCGAGGCAGCAATAGACCCATGGAGACACGTCGGCTGGAGGACGATGTATTGAATCGGGACGCAATTTGAGTGTTCCATCGTCATTAGGAGGCCCTGAACGTTACAATTAACTATCAGTTTTGCATCCGATTCGAAAATCTAGACTCACAGGTGAACGACCATAAGGTGCACGAGGAACGAATAGACCAATGGAGACAAGTCGCCTAGAGGACGATGTATTGAATCTCGATGCAATTTGAGTGTTCCATCGTCTTTAGGAGGCCTTGAACGTTACAATTACCTATCGGTTTTGCGTCCGATTCGAAAATCTAGACTCACAGGAGAACGACCATTGGGTGCCCTAGGCTGAAATAGACCCATGGAGACAAGTCGGCTGGAGGACGACGTATTGAATCTCGACGCAATTTGAGTGTTCCTTCGTCATTAGGAGGCCTGAACGTTACAATTAACTATCAGTTATTAACTATCTAGACTCACAGGAGAACGACTATAAGGTGCCTGAGGCAGCAATATACCCATGGAGACAAGTCGGCTGGAGGACGATGTATTGTATCGGGACACAATATCAGTGTTCCATCGTCATTAGGAGGCCCTGAACGTTACAATTAACTATCAGTTTTGCGTCCGATTCGATAATCTAGACTCACAGGAGAAAGACCATAAGGTGCCCGAGGCAGCAATGGACCCATGAAGACAAGTCGGCTGGAGGACGATGTATTGAATCGGGACGCAATTTGAGTGTTCCATCGTCATTAGGAGGCCCTGAACGTTACAATTAACTATCAGTTTTGCGTCCGATTCGAAAATCTAGACTCACAGGAGAAAGACCATAAGGTGCCCGAGGCAGCAATGGACCCATGAAGACAAGTCGGCTGGAGGACGATGTATTGAATCGGGACGCAATTTGAATGTTCCATCGTCATTAGGAGGCCCTGAACGTTACAATTTACTATCAGTTTTTCGTCCAATTCGATAATCTAAGCTCACAGGAGAACGACCATAAGGTGCCCGAGGCAGCAAGAGACCCTTGGAGACAAGTCTGCAAGAGGACGGTTATTGAATCTCGACGCAATTTGAGTGTTCCATCGTCATTAGGAGGCCCTGAACGTTACAATTAACTATCAGTTTTGCGTCCGATTCGATAATCTAGACTCACAGGAGAATGACCATAAGGTGCCCGAGGCAGCAATAGACCCATGGAGACAAGTCGGTTGGAGGACGATGTATTTAATCGGGACGCAATTTGAGTGTACCATCGTCATTAGGAGGCCCTGTACGTTACAATTAACTATCAGTTTTGCGTTCGATTCGATAATCTAGACTCACAGGAGGACGACCATAAGGTGCGCGAGGCAGCAATAGACACTTGGATACAAGTCGGCTAGAGGACGATGTATTGAATCTCGACGCAATGTGAGTGTTCCATCGTCATTAGGAGGCCCTGAACGTTACAATTAATAATCAGTTTAGCGTCCGATTCTAAAATCTAGACTCACAGAGAGCGACAAATAGGTGCCCGAGGCAGCAATAGACCCATGGAGACAAGTCGGATGGAGGACGATGTATTGAATCTCGACGCAATTTGAGTGTTCCATCGTCATTAGGAGGCCCTGAACGTTATAATTCATTATCAGTTTTGCGTCCGATTCGATATTCTAGACTCACAGGAGAACGACCATAAGGTGCCCGAGGCAGCAATAGACCCATGGAGACAAGTCGGCTGGAGGACGATGTATTGAATCGGGACGCAATTTGAGTGTTCCATCGTCATTAGGAGGCCCTGAACGTTACAATTAACTATCAGTTTTGCATCCGATTCGAAAATCTAGACTCACAGGTGAACGACCATAAGGTGCACGAGGAACGAATAGACCAATGGAGACAAGTCGGCTAGAGGACGATGTATTGAATCTCGATGCAATTTGAGTGTTCCATCGTCATTAGGAGGCCTTGAACTTTACAATTACCTATCGGTTTTGCGTCCGATTCGAAAATCTAGACTCACAGGAGAACGACCATTGGGTGCCCGAGGCTGAAATAGACCCATGGAGACAAGTCGGCTGGAGGACGATGTATTGAATCTCGACGCAATTTGAGTGTTCCATCGTCATTAGGAGGCCCTGAACGTTGCAATTAACTATCAGTTATGAGTCCGATTCGTAAACCAAGACTCACAGGAGAACGACCATAAGGTGCCCGAGCCAACACTAGACCCATGGAGAGAAATCGGCTAGAGGGCGATGTATTGAATCTCGACGCAATTTGAGTGTTCCATCGTCTTTAGGAGGCCCTGAAAATTACAATTAACTATCAGTTTAGCGTCCAATTCGAAAATCTAGACTCACAGGAGAACGACCATAAGGTGCCCGATGCAGCAATGGACCCATGGAGACATGTCGGCTGGAGGACGATGTATTGAATCGGGACGCAATTTGAGTGTTCCATCGTCATTAGGAGGCCCTGAACGTTACAATTAACTATCAGTTTTGCGTCCGATTCGATAATCTAGACTCACAGGAAAACGACCATAAGCTGCCCGATGCAGCAATATACCCATGGAAACAAGTCGGCTGGAGGACGATGTATTGAATCGGGATACAATTTGAGTGTTCCATCGGCATTAGGAGGCCCTGAACATTACAATTAACTATCAGTTTTGCGTCCGATTCGATAATCTAGACTCACAGGAGAACGACCATAAGGTGCCCGAGGCAGCAATAGACCCATGGAGACAAGTCGGCTGGTGGACGATGTATTGAATCGGGACGCAATTTGAGCGTTCCATCGTCATTAGGAGGTCCTCAACGTTACAATTAACTATCAGTTTTGCGTCCGATTCGTAAATCTAGACCCACAGGAGAAAGACCATAAGGTGCCCGAGGCAGCAATGGACCCATGAAGACAAGTCGGCTGGAGGACGATGTATTGAATCGGGACGCAATTTGAGTGTTCCATCGTCATTAGGAGGTCCTGAACGTTACAATTAACTATCAGTTTTGCGTCCGATTCGAAAATCTAGACTCACAGGAGAAAGACCATAAGGTGCCCGAGGCAGCAATGGACCCATGAAGACAAGTCGGCTGGAGGACGATGTATTGAATCGGGACGCAATTTGAGTGTTCCATCGTCATTAGGAGGCCCTGAACGTTACAATTTACTATCAGTTTTTCGTCCAATTCGATAATCTAAGCTCACAGGAGAACGACCATAAGGTGCCCGAGGCAGCAAGAGACCCTTGGAGACAAGTCTGCAAGAGGACGGTTATTGAATCTCGACGCAATTTGAGTGTTCCATCGTCATTAGGAGGCCCTGAACGTTACAATTAACTATCAGTTTTGCGTCCGATTCGATAATCTAGACTCACAGGAGAATGACCATAAGGTGCCCGAGGCAGCAATAGACCCATGGAGACAAGTCGGTTGGAGGACGATGTATTTAATCGGGACGCAATTTGAGTGTACCATCGTCATTAGGAGGCCCTGTACGTTACAATTAACTATCAGTTTTGCGTCTGATTCGATAATCTAGACTCACAGGAGGACGACCATAAGGTGCGCGAGGCAGCAATAGACACTTGGATACAAGTCGGCTAGAGGACGATGTATTGAATCTCGACGCAATTTGAGTGTTCCATCGTCATTAGGAGGCCCTGAACGTTACAATTAATAATCAGTTTTGCGTCCGATTCTAAAATCTAGACTCACAGAGAGCGACAAATAGGTGCCCGAGGCAGCAATAGACCCATGGAGACAAGTCGGATGGAGGACGATGTATTGAATCTCGACGCAATTTGAGTGTTCCATCGTCATTAGGAGGCCCTGAACGTTACAATTAATTATCAGTTTTGCGTCCGATTCGATAATCTAGACTCACAGGAGAACGACCATAAGGTGCCCGAGGCAGCAATAGACCCATGGAGACAAGTCGGCTGGTGGACGATGTATTGAATCGGGACGCAATTTGAGCGTTCCATCGTCATTAGGAGGCCCTGAACGTTACAATTAACTATCAGTTTTGCGTCCGATTCGTAAATCTCGTTTCACAGGAGAACGACCATAAGGTGCCCGAGGCAGCAATAGACCCAGGGAGACAAGGTGGCTGGAGGACGATGTATTGATTCGGGACGCAATTTGAGTGTTCCATCGTCATTAGGAGGCCCTGAACGTTACAGCTAACTATCAGTTTTGCGTCCGATTCGACAATCTAGACTCACAGGAGAACGACCATAAGGTGCCCGAGGCAGCAATAGACCCATGGAAACAAGTCGGCTGGAGGACGATGTATTGAATCGGGACGCAATTTGAGTGTTCCATCGTCATTAGGAGGCCCTGAACGTTACAATTAACTATCAGTTTTGCATCCGATTCGAAAATCTAGACTCACAGGTGAACGACCATAAGGTGCACGAGGAACGAGTAGACCAATGGAGACAAGTCGGCTAGAGGACGATGTATTGAATCTCGATGCAATTTGAGTGTTCCATCGTCATTAGGAGGCCTTGAACGTTACAATTACCTATCGGTTTTTCGTCCGATTCGAAAATCTAGACTCACAGGAGAACGACCATTGGGTGCCCGAGGCTGAAATAGACCCATGGAGACAAGTCGGCTGGAGGACGATGTATTGAATCTCGACGCAATTTGAGTGTTCCATCGTCATTAGGAGGCCCTGAACGTTGCAATTAACTATCAGTTATGAGTCCGATTCGTAAACCAAGACTCACAGGAGAACGACCATAAGGTGCCCGAGCCAACACTAGACCCATGGAGAGAAGTCGGCTAGAGGGCGATGTATTGAATCTCGACGCAATTTGAGTGTTCCATCGTCATTAGGAGGCCCTGAAAATTACAATTAACTATCAGTTTAGCGTCCAATTCGAAAATCTAGACTCACAGGAGAACGACCATAAGGTGCCCGAGGCAGCAATGGACCCATGGAGACATGTCGGCTGGAGGACGATGTATTGAATCGGGACGCAATTTGAGTGTTCCATCGTCATTAGCAGGCCCTGAACGTTACAATTAACTATCAGTTTTGCGTCCGATTCGATAATCTAGACTCACAGGAGGACGACCATAAGCTGCCCGAGGCAACAATATACCCATGGAAACAAGTCGGCTGGAGGACGATGTATTGAATCGGGACACAATTTGAGTGTTCCATCGGCATTAGGAGGCCCTGAACATTACAATTAACTATCAGTTTTGCGTCCGATTCGATAATCTAGACTCACAGGAGAACGACCATAAGGTGCCCGAGGCAGCAATAGACCCATGGAGACAAGTCGGCTGGTGGACGATGTATTGAATCGGGACGCATTTTGAGCGTTCCATCGTCATTAGGAGGCCCTCAACGTTACAAATAAATATCAGTTTTGCGTCCGATTCGTAAATCTAGTCTCACAGGAGAACGACCATAAGTTGCCTGAGGCAGCAATAGACCCATGGAGACAAGGTGGCTGGAGGCAGATGTATTGAATCGGGACGCAATTTGAGTGTTCCATCGTCATTAGGAGGCCCTGAACGTTACAGCCAACTATCAGTTTTGCGTCCGCTTCGACAATCTAGACTCACAGGAGAACGACCATAAGGTGCCCGAGGCAGCAATAGACCCATGGAGACAAGTCGGCTGGAGGACGATGTATTGAATTGGGACGCAATTTGAGTGTTCCATCGTCAAGAGGAGGCCTTGAACGTTACAATTAACTATCAGTTTTGCGTCCGATTCGATATTCTAGACTCACAGGAGAACGACCATAAGTTGTCCGAGGCAGCAATAGAAACATGGAGGCAAGTCGGCTAGAGGGCGATGTATTGAATCGAGTCGCAATTTGAGTGTTCCATCGTCATTAGGAGGCCCTGAACGTTACAATTAACTATCAGTTTTGCGTCCCATTCGATAATCTAGACTCAGAGAAGAACGACTATAAGGTGCCCGAGGCAGCAATAGACCCATGGAGACAAGTAGGCTTGAGGACGATGTATTGAATCGGGACGCAATTTGAGTGTTCCATCGTCATTAGGAGGCCCTGAACGATACAATTAACTATCAGTTTAGCGTCCGATTCGAAAATCTAGACTCACAGAAGAACGACCATAAGGTGCCCGAGGCAAGAATAGACCAATTTAGACAAGTCGGCTGGAGGATGATGTATTGAATCTCGACGCAATTTGAGTGTTCCATCGTCATTAGGAGGCCCTGAACGTTACAATTAACTATCAATTATTAACTATCTAGACTCACAGGAGAACGACCATAAGGTGCCCGAGGCAGCAATATACCCATGGAGACAAGTCGGCTGGAGGACTATGTATTGAATTGGGACGCAATTTGAGTGTTCCATCGTCATTAGGAGGACCTGAAAGTTACAATTTACTATCAGTTTTGCGTCCGATTTGGTAATCTAGACTCACTGGAGAACGACCATAAGGCGTCCGAGGCAGCAATAGAACCATGGAGGAAGTCGGCTAGAGGAAGATGTATTGAATCGGAACGCAATTTGAGTGTTCCATCGTCATTAGGAGGCCCTGAACGTTACATTTAACTATCAGTTTTGCGTCCCATTCGATAATCTAGACTCACAGAACAACGACCATATGGTGCCCGAGGCAGCAATAGACCCATGGAGACAAGTCGGCTTGAGGACGATGTATTGAATCGGGACGCAATTTGAGTGTTCCTTCGTCATTAGGAGGCCTGAACGTTACAATTAACTATCAGTTTAGCGTCCGATTCGAAAATCTAGACTCACAGAAGAACGACCATAAGGTGCCCGAGGCAAGAATAGACCAATGGAGACAAGTCTGCTGGAGGATGATGTATTGAATCTCGACGCAATTTGAGTGTTACATCGTAATTAGGATGCCCTGAACGTTACAATTAACTATCAGTTATTAACTAACTAGACTCACAGGAGAACGACTATAAGGTGCCCGAGGCAGCAATGGACCCATGAAGACAAGTCGGCTGGAGGACGATGTATTGAATCGGGACGCAATTTGAGTGTTCCATCGTCATTAGGAGGCCCTGAACGTTACAATTAACTATCAGTTTTGCGTCCGATTCTAAAATCTAGACCAACAGGAGAAAGACCATAAGGTGCCCGAGGCAGCAATGGACCCATGAAGACAAGTCGGCTGGCGGACGATGTATTGAATCGGGACGCAATTTGAGTGTTCCATCGTCATTAGGAGGCCCTGAACGTTACAATTAACTATCAGTTTTGCGTCCGATTCGAAAATCTAGACTCACAGGAGAAAGACCATAAGGTGCCCGAGGCAGCAATGGACCCATGAAGACAAGTCGGCTGGAGGACGATGTATTGAATCGGGACGCAATTTGAGTGTTCCATCGTCATTAGGAGGCCCTGAACGTTACAATTAACTATCAGTTTTGCGTCCGATTCGAAAATCTAGACTCACAGGAGAAAGACCATAAGGTGCCCGAGGCAGCAATGGACCCATGAAGACAAGTCGGCTGGAGGACGCTGTATTGAATCGGGACGCAATTTGAGTGTTCCATCGTCATTAGGAGGCCCTGAACGTTACAATTAACTATCAGTTTTGCGTCCGATTCGAAAATCTAGACTCACAGGAGAAAGACCATAAGGTGCCCGAGGCAGCAATGGACCCATGGAGACAAGTCGGCTGGAGGACGATGTATTGTATCGGGACACAATATCAGTGTTCCATCGTCATTAGGAGGCCCTGAACGTTGCAATTAACTATCAGTTATGAGTCCGATTCGTAAACCAAGACTCACAGGAGAACGACCATAAGGTGCCCGAGCCAACACTAGACCCATGGAGAGAAATCGGCTAGAGGGCGATGTATTGAATCTCGACGCAATTTGAGTGTTCCATCGTCATTAGGAGGCCCAGAAAGTTACAATTAACTATCAGTTTAGCGTCCAATTCGAAAATCTAGACTCACAGGAGAACGACCATAAGGTGCCCGATGCAGTAATGGACCCATGGAGACATGTCGGCTGGAGGACGATGTATTGAATCGGGACGCAATTTGAGTGTTCCATCGTCATTAGGAGGCCCTGAACGTTGCAATTAACTATCAGTTTTGCGTCCGATTCGATAATCTAGACTCACAGGAAAACGACCATAAGCTGCCCGATGCAGCAATATACCCATGGAAACAAGTCGGCTGGAGGACGATGTATTGAATCGGGACACAATTTGAGTGTTCCATCGGCATTAGGAGGCCCTGAACATTACAATTAACTATCAGTTTTGCGTCCGATTCGATAATCTAGACTCACAGGAGAACGACCATAAGGTGCCCGAGGCAGCAATAGACCCATGGAGACAAGTCGGCTGGTGGACGATGTATTGAATCGGGACGCAATTTGAGCGTTCCATCGTCATTAGGAGGTCCTCAACGTTACAATTAACTATCAGTTTTGCGTCCGATTCGTAAATCTAGACTCACAGGAGAAAGACCATAAGGTGCCCGAGGCAGCAATGGACCCATGAAGACAAGTCGGCTGGAGGACGATGTATTGAATCGGGACGCAATTTGAGTGTTCCATCGTCATTAGGAGGTCCTGAACGTTACAATTAACTATCAGTTTTGCGTCCGATTCGAAAATCTAGACTCACAGGAGAAAGACCATAAGGTGCCCGAGGCAGTAATGGACCCATGAAGACAAGTCGGCTGGAGGACGATGTATTCAATCGGGACGCAATTTGAGTGTTCCATCGTCATTAGGAGGCCCTGAACGTTACAATTTACTATCAGTTTTTCGTCCAATTCGATAATCTAAGCTCACAGGAGAACGACCATAAGGTGCCCGAGGCAGCAAGAGACCCTTGGAGACAAGTCTGCAAGAGGACGGTTATTGAATCTCGACGCAATTTGAGTGTTCCATCGTCATTAGGAGGCACTGAACGTTACAATTAACTATCAGTTTTGCGTCCGATTCGATAATCTAGACTCACAGGAGAATGACCATAAGGTGCCCGAGGCAGCAATAGACCCATGGAGACAAGTCGGTTGGAGGACGATGTATTTAATCGGGACGCAATTTGAGTGTACCATCGTCATTAGGAGGCCCTGTACGTTACAATTAACTATCAGTTTTGCGTCCGATTCGATAATCTAGACTCACAGGAGGACGACCATAAGGTGCGCGAGGCAGCAATAGACACTTGGATACAAGTCGGCTAGAGGACGATGTATTGAATCTCGACGCAATTTGAGTGTTCCATCGTCATTAGGAGGCCCTGAACGTTACAATTAATAATCAGTTTTGCGTCCGATTCTAAAATCTAGACTCACAGAGAGCGACAAATAGGTGCCCGAGGCAGCAATAGACCCATGGAGACAAGTCGGATGGAGGACGATGTATTGAATCTCGACGCAATTTGAGTGTTCCATCGTCATTAGGAGGCCCTGAACGTTACAATTAATTATCAGTTTTGCGTCCGATTCGATAATCTAGACTCACAGGAGAATGACCATAAGGTGCCCGAGGCAGCAATAGACCCATGGAGACAAGTCGGCTGGTGGACGATGTATTGAATCGGGACGCAATTTGAGCGTTCCATCGTCATTAGGAGGCCCTGAACGTTACAATTAACTATCAGTTTTGCGTCCGATTCGTAAATCTCGTTTCACAGGAGAACGACCATAAGGTGCCCGAGGCAGCAATAGACCCATGGAGACAAGGTGGCTGGAGGACGATGTATTGAATCGGGACGCAATTTGAGTGTTCCATCGTCATTAGGAGGCCCTGAACGTTACAGCTAACTATCAGTTTTGCGTCCGATTCGACAATCTAGACTCACAGGAGAACGACCATAAGGTGCCCGAGGCAGCAATAGACCCATGGAGACAAGTCGGCTGGAGGACGATGTATTGAATCGGGACGCAATTTTGTTTGTTCCATCGTCATTAGGAGGCCCTGAACGTTACAATTAACTCTCAGTTTTGCATCCGATTCGAAAATCTAGACTCACAGGTGAACGACCATAAGGTGCACGAGGAACGAGTAGACCAATGGAGACAAGTCGGCTAGAGGACGATGTATTGAATCTCGATGCAATTTGAGTGTTCCATCGTCATTAGGCGGCCTTGAACGTTACAATTACCTATCGGTTTTGCGTCCGAGTCGAAAATCTAGACTCACAGGAGAACGACCATTGGGTGCCCGAGGCTGAAATAGACCCATGGAGACAAGTCGGCTGGAGGACGATGTATTGAATCTCGACGCAATTTGAGTGTTCCATCGTCATTAGGAGGCCCTGAACGTTGCAATTAACTATCAGTTATGAGTCCGATTCGTAAACCAAGACTCACAGGAGAACGACCATAAGGTGCCCGAGCCAACACTAGACCCATGGAGAGAAGTCGGCTAGAGGGCGATGTATTGAATCTCGACGCAATTTGAGTGTTCCATCGTCATTAGGAGGCCCTGAAAATTACAATTAACTATCAGTTTAGCGTCCAATTCGAAAATCTAGACTCACAGGAGAACGACCATAAGGTGCCCGAGGCAGCAATGGACCCATGGAGACATGTCGGCTGGAGGACGATGTATTGAATCGGGACGCAATTTGAGTGTTCCATCGTCATTAGGAGGCCCTGAACGTTACAATTAACTATCAGTTTTGCGTCCGATTCGATAATCTAGACTCACAGGAGGACGACCATAAGCTGCCCGAGGCAACAATATACCCATGGAAACAAGTCGGCTGGAGGACGATGTATTGAATCGGGACACAATTTGAGTGTTCCATCGGCATTAGGAGGCCCTGAACATTACAATTAACTATCAGTTTTGCGTCCGATTCGATAATCTAGACTCACAGGAGAACGACCATAAGGTGCCCGAGGCAGCAATAGACCCATGGAGACAAGTCGGCTGGTGGACGATGTATTGAATCGGGACGCATTTTGAGCGTTCCATCGTCATTAGGAGGCCCTCAACGTTACAAATAAATATCAGTTTTGCGTCCGATTCGTAAATCTAGTCTCACAGGAGAACGACCATAAGTTGCCTGAGGCAGCAATAGACCCATGGAGAGAAGGTGGCTGGAGGCAGATGTATTGAATCGGGACGCAATTTGAGTGTTCCATCGTCATTAGGAGGCCCTGAACGTTACAGCCAACTATCAGTTTTGCGTCCGCTTCGACAATCTAGACTCACAGGAGAACGACCATAAGGTGCCCGAGGCAGCAATAGACCCATGGAGACAAGTCGGCTGGAGGACGATGTATTGAATTGGGACGCAATTTGAGTGTTCCATCGTCAAGAGGAGGCCTTGAACGTTACAATTAACTATCAGTTTTGCGTCCGATTCGATAATCTAGACTCACAGGAGAACGACCATAAGTTGTCCGAGGCAGCAATAGAAACATGGAGGCAAGTCGGCTAGAGGGCGATGTATTGAATCGAGTCGCAATTTGAGTGTTCCATCGTCATTAGGAGGCCCTGAACGTTACAATTAACTATCAGTTTTGCGTCCCATTCGATAATCTAGACTCAGAGAAGAACGACTATAAGGTGCCCGAGGCAGCAATAGACCCATGGAGACAAGTAGGCTTGAGGACGATGTATTGAATCGGGACGCAATTTGAGTGTTCCATCGTCATTAGGAGGCCCTGAACGTTACAATTAACTATCAGTTTAGCGTCCGATTCGAAAATCTAGACTCACAGAAGAACGACCATAAGGTGCCCGAGGCAAGAATAGACCAATTTAGACAAGTCGGCTGGAGGATGATGTATTGAATCTCGACGCAATTTGAGTGTTCCATCGTCATTAGGAGGCCCTGAACGTTACAATTAACTATCAATTATTAACTATCTAGACTCACAGGAGAACGACCATAAGGTGCCCGAGGCAGCAATATACCCATGGAGACAAGTCGGCTGGAGGACTATGTATTGAATTGGGACGCAATTTGAGTGTTCCATCGTCATTAGGAGGCCCTGAAAGTTACAATTTACTATCAGTTTTGCGTCCGATTTGGTAATCTAGACTCACTGGAGAACGACCATAAGGCGTCCGAGGCAGCAATAGAACCATGGAGGAAGTCGGCTAGAGGAAGATGTATTGAATCGGAACGCAATTTGAGTGTTCCATCGTCATTAGGAGGCCCTGAACGTTACAATTAACTATCAGTTTTGCGTCCCATTCGATAATCTAGACTCACAGAACAACGACCATATGGTGCCCGAGGCAGCAATAGACCCATGGAGACAAGTCGGCTTGAGGACGATGTATTGAATCGGGACGCAATTTGAGTGTTCCTTCGTCATTAGGAGGCCTGAACGTTACAATTAACTATCAGTTTAGCGTCCGATTCGAAAATCTAGACTCACAGAAGAACGACCATAAGGTGCCCGAGGCAAGAATAGACCAATGGAGACAAGTCTGCTGGAGGATGATGTATTGAATCTCGACGCAATTTGAGTGTTCCATCGTAATTAGGATGCCCTGAACGTTACAATTAACTATCAGTTATTAACTAACTAGACTCACAGGAGAACGACTATAAGGTGCCCGAGGCAGCAATGGACCCATGAAGACAAGTCGGCTGGAGGACGATGTATAGAATCGGGACGCAATTTGAGTGTTCCATCGTCATTAGGAGGCCCTGAACGTTACAATTAACTATCAGTTTTGCGTCCGATTCTAAAATCTAGACTCACAGGAGAAAGACCATAAGGTGCCCGAGGCAGCAATGGACCCATGAACACAAGTCGGCTGGCGGACGATGTATTGAATCGGGACGCAATTTGAGTGTTCCATCGTCATTAGGAGGCCCTGAACGTTACAATTAACTATCAGTTTTGCGTCCGATTCGAAAATCTAGACTCACAGGAGAAAGACCATAAGGTGCCCGAGGCAGCAATGGACCCATGAAGACAAGTCGGCTGGAGGACGATGTATTGAATCGGGACGCAATTTGAGTGTTCCATCGTCATTAGGAGGCCCTGAACGTTACAATTAACTATCAGTTTTGCGTCCGATTCGAAAATCTAGACTCACAGGAGAAAGACCATAAGGTGCCCGAGGCAGCAATGGACCCATGAAGACAAGTCGGCTGGAGGACGATGTATTGAATCGGGACGCAATTTGAGTGTTCCATCGTCATTAGGAGGCCCTGAACGTTACAATTAACTATCAGTTTTGCGTCCGATTCGAAAATCTAGACTCACAGGAGAAAGACCATAAGGTGCCCGAGGCAGCAATGGACCCATGGAGACAAGTCGGCTGGTGGACGATGTATTGTATCGGGACACAATATCAGTGTTCCATCGTCATTAGGAGGCCCTGAACGTTACAATTAACTATCAGTTTTGCGTCCGATTCGATAATCTAGACTCACAGGAGAAAGACCTGAAACGTCCCCTTTGAACAATTTTACATGTGAAACGTCCACTTAGAACAATTATACAAGCCTGTGCTTAACCTGACACACAATATTATTTAGCGCAACGCAATCTGACTTTCAATAACCCCTACAAAACAATGGCCCTGACTAACTTTAACCTATACCTTTTACAAATCACTTACCTCACAAAAATCTTCGCTGCTCGAACTACTGCAATACAGCGAGTGCCACTACTGCCAGCTAAATAAAAGATTCAAACTACTGAAGGTACTAACAACTGATAGGGATAGTTAGCAAATGAAAGATATTAATAGAGAACAAACAATGTATTTACCTTAATATTCATAATTGACATTCAGTCTTACAGATTATCAAAACTCCGCCATCTCTCTCCCCACGTCCACCACTGCTGGCGGCTCACCTCCAAACTGCCCAGCACTACGCGCTGTTCGCATCCAGCTATAGCAGTTCATGACAACAATGGCAGACAACAATGCATACTAGCCACATACTGCACACAGCACAGCCAGTGATTTTCATACAGAGTGCTACGTAACGTTGCCAATAAAAAAACCTAAACAGCAAACTTACATAAAGAAAACATAAACAGCCTACTTACATAGCCCCCATGCTCCCCACAAAAAAATTTTCCAAAATATTTTTGGGCAGTGGCCAATAAAGATTTGATAAAATTTTTCATAATTACAGTAAGAAAGATATCAAATGCACACACTTATTAATACAATGTTGGTCAACAGCTAAAATTTTCTCACAGTCAATAAAGACAGTCCTGATCATTCACCACAGTGAAACTGCCGTTTCTTTTATCAAAGTCTGAGCAATAAAAGGCAATGCACACGGAAGTAGTGGATGTCCATGCAGTCTTGAAGAAGTAGTGTTGTCCTTCTAACAGAAAGACAGTGCTGACTCTTGACATGCTGACAGGTAATGCGCCACAATGGAGCAAACCCACAGCAGAGTCAGTCGACGTGTTGAAGAAGATTGGTAGGTAGGTCATCACAGAGCAGACCCACTGCAGTCCTGGCAGAGAGTATTGGTATTGGCGGGCCACCAGAGGTGCAGACCCACTGTAGTCCTTGTAGAGATTGTGGTATTGGTGGGCCTCCAGAGATGCAGACCCACTGTAGTCCTTGTAGAGAGTATTGGTGGGCCACCAGAGGTGTAGACCCACTGTAGTCCTTGTAGAAATTGTGGTACTGGTGAGTCAGCAAAGGTGTAGACCCACTGTAGTCCTGGTAGAGATGGCCAGCAGCCATCTGCTGCGACTGTGCAGGTGCACAATCACCATCGAAGAGTCTTGCAGAGAAGATAGCAAGTCCATAAACCACCACTTGTGCACGCACAAAGTTTTTGGGAATTGTCCTTAGAACCAGCAATGCTGTTATCCAGTCCCTTGCTGAATTAGTAACACACGTGCAAACACTATCAGTCCCTACTTCTCACATATTGTCCATATACTATGACCAACAGAAAAGTGTGCAGTGAAATGAATGCTTACAAGTTAATAATAAGATGAACTGGTGTCAATTACAATTTTATGACGTAAGAATACAATTACAAAGGTACAAAATACATCATTAAAAACATAACAATACAGATAATATTTGTAGTAATTGGGGTTTTACAAATGAATAGAAATAAACATATACATCAGTGTTACAGGAATGATGACATGAGTACATACATAAAAGATCAGAATAACTTTTGAAACGTCAACTTCACACATGAGCATTAAAACAAAACAGAATAAATAAAGTCTAAGCATCTTTACAAAGAAAATAACAGAGTATTAGAAAAATTCTACAACATAGCTCTCATCAGCTAAACACATAAAGACAGGAAAAACACAAATACACAAGGGTACCCAAACACATAGTGGGATAACACAAAAGGAAAGGACAGGGTTTGTTTTCAGTGTAACATTTGGTACTGCAGTCCACCCCACAACTTCATTCGATAGATCTTTCGTCTTATTTCAACATTTGTTTCCACCAAAAAAATCCTATCCAAGCATGCTTTCTGTATTTATATGTTCACACATTGCTTACCTCATCATTTATTTCCAAGAAAATCCTACCTATACCTCGTTCGTGTATTCTATTCATATTTCTTTCAAAATAATTATTTCTGATTGTACAATAATCATTGGGGCCCAAATCTTTCTTCGCGATGCATTCTTTACCTATTCTCCATAGTCAGTTTCTTATATAGTCTACCCCCTCTTAAGCTAACTTAAATCTACTGAGCTCAGATATATATATCAAGGGACGAGGCAATGCAGCATCACAACAAATCAACACAAACAGAAATGACAAAAAATGCAAATTGGCAAAGCTAGCAGCATAAATTAGCAAAAGTCAAATTCAATAACACTATGCCTGGCAAACAGCAGCAACATATACCTAGACATGACATAGCTCAAGCAGAAAAAATATTACAGTAAAAACAACAGTGCAGACAAGGGAAATGTCTATTCACATCTTAATGTCTATGTAATTAAAGTGGTGCACCATAACAACTTATTGTAAAAAAAAATATTACCATGTACTTGAAAAGAAAATTAAGTGTTACTGTTACTAGTTACTTCTTATTGTTCTTTCCTTTCCAAGTGCTCCTTTTTTAAAGAATGTGGATTACAAAATTATCATTTAATAGATCTGTTGACAGAAAGAGTTCACATTAGCAAATGCATCTCATTTTATAAAAGCAATGCTGCAACACAGCTGGAAACCAGATATCAAATGAAATAAGCAATTACACAAACCAAAGCATAAAAATATCATTCAGTAGTCATGTGACATTTCATTTCATAAGTTAATGGCTCTCAACTCTCGTAGAAAGACACTTGTCATAATCAGGTGTGCAGATGTAAAAATATTTCTTGTCATTTTGTTAGGCATTTCAGTAAATATCATAAATTTTTAAGTAACGAGGGTGTCGCATTAGCGATGAAAGGCACATCCTAATGGCTTTCTTTTCTACCTGAGCGTCTGAAAAGGCTTGTTCTCCAGGTGTCTGACACACCTGGGTGCCCACGTCGCATTATGTGCAGGTGGTCACTTAACTTTCTTACGGAAATATTTACGACAGCAGTTTCCGCTACAGTGACAGTCTCATATAAAAATATTTCACAGGTCAAGAATTTGCGTTACAAATCTGTAGAGACAAAATCCAATTGACATAACAGAGTCCAAAAAATTTTCGTCGGCATTGTGATACATTCACGCATTTACACACACATTTCATAACTCTTAAAGTACGATTCTTGGTTTCCAACAACCTTTTTCACAAGTCAAGAGTCCCTATCTTCTATTCATTATTCATATACATATAAACAGGTAATCACCTTCCTCATATATGGTAGCATCATCTTATTGACATAAACATACCTCAACAGCATAATACACATCGTCGTCGTAATAATAACATCATAACACCTCAGTCAAATCTCAAAATCGTCGTAGCTTTCTGCAATAATTTCAAAACCTAACAAAATTCTCTGCTCATTTCAGTAGTGTCATCTACCTCAAACGTACTTTAAAATCATACTCCCTTACCAAATATATCATTCAAAGCTCTCATAGTATCACAATGGTACCGAAAAAATATGAAGAGTTCACACAGTACAGACAAAATACAATTTCTTAAGTGTGAAATAATCCAATTCTGTAATTACGTAAACATGTGTCACTGACGTAGTAAAAAGATGTTTGTTTCTCTGTTAAATGATCAGATAGCTGTGTAATTTATGTGTTAGAGAAATATGGTACCGATGTGTTAAATTGTATAAGCAAATACCATATTAGCTAGGGCTCCTTGTGCTTGCCAAACACATGGTACACAAAGTAGGCGTGTACCCCCCTGAGGTTTATTGTAATTATACCCTCAGGTATTACAGATTACAGCAATGGAATGAAATTTATCACGGAAAACTTTCTTTGTAATTCAAAAATCTTAAAAAATAAATGTCTTAAGTACAAAATTAATCACTCAAATACGTGTCCAGTAGCGCTAAATGTGCGTCTTGCTCTAAGATAATCTCTGGGAAGTGTCGTAGTTATTGTCCTCCGAAAGCTAAGTTCTGCAGAAGTCAATGTACTTACCTCATGATACACAAAAGTGAAATGCTTTGCGTATAGATATCATACTTATTACGCTTATTGCCGTGATGAGGAAAGTACTGTGCTGTAACGTATTGTTGTCCTACGGAAAAGGCTGTCTCCTTGTAGCAATAGCACAAAAGTCACCACTAAAACATGTTTTACTTTACAGAAGAATTCAGAAAAACTGTGCAGATATCAAACAGATACACCGCAAAAGCAACATTGTAAATTGTGACTCATTAGTAACGTCGTGATATAATCGTGTAGCTGTCACACAAACCAACCACTGTGTCATCTGGCATTTCACAGAAAGCACCTCAAATCCAGAATCCACTCGTAAGCAAACCAAAATGTTGCATGTTAACAGTTTCTTAAGTCTGACAAATTGTACAAGTAGCGTGAAGTGAAAATTGCAAAGACTAAGTTAAAAAGCAGATTATCTGTCAATAAATGGTTTGACATGAGAAATGTGGTGTAAACCTTTACTCTTCCTAGTACGCAGAGTTTCAACTTCAACGCAATTATCATGTGGTATACGTCGGATTCTGTAAGGTCCATTGTAAACTAGAAAGAATTTGTGACTCAAGTGTTTCTTCTTATGTGACAATGAATGAGCTTTAATGAGAACTTTCTGACCAATATATAATTTCTTTGCATTTGCTTTACCGTGTAGTTTTCTCCTTTTCTCTGCTGCAGATTTTATATTTTTAAGAGCCAAATCAATTATGTCTTTGTGTCGCAGTTTACGTGTATTCGGGAAAGGTACAAGCTCTCTGATTCTGTTCGGAGGTTCTACATTCTTCAGTACAAGAGTAGGTGGTAAAGCAGTGGAATCATGAGGCATTTCATTCAGCACATTTTGAAATAAGTGTAAATATCTGTCCCAATGCTGATGCTTTCTGTGACAATAAAGTCTGCAAAGCTTATTGATTTCTTTCATAATCCGTTCAGACGGGTTACAATGTGGTGAATACAATGAAATAAAAACAGGTTTGATTTTATGATTCCGAAGCATACGTGACCAAACAGCAGATCTGAATTGCGGTCCGTTATCTGAAATGACTTTACTAACGTGTCCAACTTCACGTAAGAAATTTTTAACAAAGGCGTTGGATACAGACCGTCCAGTGGCTTTACGTAACGGAGTGAAAGAAACAAATTTTGAAGTAAGTTCAACAGCGACTAGAACGTACGCAAATCCATTAGATGTTCTGACAAGTGGTCCCAAGAGATCAACAGCCGCAAATTCTTTTAATTTAGAAGGAATGATAGGAAACAGCGGAGCACGATGTGAGATAGTAGACGGTTTCGCCTTTTGACAAAGTTTACAAATAGACAAGACTCTTCGAATTCGCTTTTCCATATTGTTAAAATAACAAGTCGTTCGAAGAATATGAAAACATTTTCGTGGGCCAAAATGTGCATAGCTGAAATGAATGTACCAAATGAGCTTATTAACAAAATCGTCTGGAATGCAAAGTACCCATAGCTTGTCATCAACAGTGCAGCGTTTGAAGAGTATGTTGTTTCTAACCAGGTAATAATGCCGAATCTGAGTGTGTGTCTTTTCATGCCATTTACCTTTGATGTCTTTCCAAATCGGATCTTTATCTTGTTCATGAGCAATGTCCTTTAAAGATGTGGTGATGAAGTTTTCAAAGGCGACTTTCTGAATGTAAAGAATACTGAAATTTTTCTCGAGGTTGCCTTCTGTGTTACTTTTCTCAAGCCCAGCCGGTGCGCGTGACAGCGCGTCCGCAACAATGTTCTCCTTGCCGGGAATGTAGACTATTGTGAAGCGGAATTCTTGCAGAAACAATGCCCAACGTTTTAACCTATCATGATTTGCCATATGAAACGTCCCCTTTGAACAATTTTACATGTGAAACGTCCACTTAGAACAATTATACAAGCCTGTGCTTAACCTGACACACAATATTATTTAGCGCAACGCAATCTGACTTTCAATAACCCCTACAAAACAATGGCCCTGACTAACTTTAACCTATACCTTTTACAAATCACTTACCTCACAAAAATCTTCGCTGCTCGAACTACTGCAATACAGCGAGTGCCACTACTGCCAGCTAAATAAAAGATTCAAACTACTGAAGGTACTAACTACTGATAGGGATAGTTAGCAAATGAAAGATATTAATAGAGAACAAACAATGTATTTACCTTAATATTCATAATTGACATTCAGTCTTACAGATTATCAAAACTCCGCCATCTCTCTCCCCACGTCCACCACTGCTGGCGGCTCACCTCCAAACTGCCAAGCACTACGCGCTGTTCGCATCCAGCTATAGCAGTTCATGACAACAATGGCAGACAACAATGCAAACTAGCCACATACTGCACACAGCACAGCCAGTGATTTTCATACAGAGTGCTACGTAACGTTGCCAATAAAAAAACCTAAACAGCAAACTTACATAAAGAAAACATAAACAGCCTACTTACAGACCATAAGGTGCCCGAGGCAGCAATGGACCCATGAAGACAAGTCGGCTGGAGGACGATGTATTGAATCGGGACGCAATTTGAGTGTTCCATCGTCATTAAGAGCCCCTGAACGTTACAATTAACTATCAGTTTTGCGTCCGATTCGAAAATCTAGACTCACAGGAGAAAGACCATAAGGTGCCCGAGGCAGCAATGGACCCATGAAGACAAGTCGGCTGGAGGACGATGTATTGAATCGGGACGCAATTTGAGTGTTCCATCGTCATTAGGAGGCCCTGAACGTTACAATTTACTATCAGTTTTTCGTCCAATTCGATAATCTAAGCTCACAGGAGAACGACCATATGGTGCCCGAGGCAGCAAGAGACCCTTGGAGACAAGTCTGCAAGAGGACGGTTATTGAATCTCGACGCAATTTGAGTGTTCCATCGTCATTAGGAGGCCCTGAACGTTACAATTACCTATCGGTTTTGCGTCCGATTCCAAAATCTAGACTCACAGGAGAACGACCAATAGGTGCCCGAGGCTGCAATAGACCCTTGAAGACAAGTCGGCTGGAGGACGATGTATTGAATCTCGACGCAATTTGAATGTTCCATCGTAATTAGGAAGACCTGAACGTTACAATTAACTATCAGTTTTGCGTCCGATTCGATAATCTAGACTCACAGGAGAACGACCATAAGGTGCCCGAGGCAAGAATAGACCAATGGAGACAAGTCGGCTGGAGGACGATGTATTGAATCTCGACGCAATTTGAGTGTTCCATCGTCATTAGGAGGCCCTGAACGTTCGAATTAACTATCAGTTATGAGTCCGAGTCGAAAACCAAGACTCACAGGAGAACGACCATAAGGTGCCCGAGGCAACAATAGACCCATGGAGACAAGTCGGCTGGAGGCCGATGTATTGAATCTCGACGCAATTTGAGTGTTCCATCGTCATTAGGAGGCCCTGAACGTTACAATTAACTATCAGTTTTGCGTCCGATTCGATAATCTAGACTCACAGGAGAATGACCATAAGGTGCCCGAGGCAGCAATAGACCCATGGAGACAAGTCGGTTGGAGGACGATGTATTTAATCGGGACGCAATTTGAGTGTACCATCGTCATTAGGAGGCTCTGTACGTTACAATTAACTATCTGTTTTGCGTCCGATTCGATAATCTAGTCTCACAGGAGGACGACCATAAGGTGCGCGAGGCAGCAATAGACACTTGGATACAAGTCGGCTAGAGGACGATGTATTGAATCGGGACGCAATTTGAGTGTACCATCGTCATTAGGAGGCCCTGAACGTTACAATTAACTATCAGTTTTGCGTCCGATTCGATAATCTAGACTCACAGGAGAATGACCATAAGGTGCCCGAGGCAGCAATAGACCCATGGAGACCAGTCGGATGGAGGACGATGTATTGAATCTCGACGCAATTTGAGTGTTCCATCGTCTTTAGGAGGTCCTGAACGTTACAATTAACTATCAGTTTTGCGTCCGATTCGAAAATGTAGACTCACAGGAGAACGACCATAAGGTGCCCGAGGCAGCAATAGACCCATGGAGACAAGTCGGCTGGAGGACGATGTATTGAATCGGGACGCAATTTGAGTGTTCCATCGTCATTAGGAGGCCCTGAACGTTACAATTAACTATCAGTTTTGCGTCCGATTCGATAATCTAGACTCACAGGAGAAAGACCATAAGGTGCCCGAGGCAGCAATGGACCCATGAAGACAAGTCGGCTGGAGGACGATGTATTGAATCGGGACGCAATTTGAGTGTTCCATCGTCATTAGGAGGCCCTGAACGTTACAATTTACTATCAGTTTTTCGTCCAATTCGATAATCTAAGCTCACAGGAGAACGACCATAAGGTGCACGAGGCAGCAATAGACCCTTGGAGACAAGTCTGCAAGAGGACGGTTATTGAATCTCGACGCAATTTGAGTGTTCCATCGTCATTAGGAGGCCCTGAACGTTACAATTACCTATCGGTTTTGCGTCCGATTCCAAAATCTAGACTCACAGGAGAACGACCATAAGGTGCCCGAGGCAGCAATGGACCCATGAAGACAAGTCGGCTGGAGGACGATGTATTGAATCGGGACGCAATTTGAGTGTTCCATCGTCATTAGGAGGCCCTGAACTTTACAATTACCTATCGGTTTTGCGTCCGATTCCAAAATCTAGACTCACAGGAGAACGACCAATAGGTACCCGAGGCTGCAATAGACCCTTGAAGAAAAGTCGGCTGGAGGACGATGTATTGAATCGGGACGCAATTTGAGCCTTCCATCGTCATTAGGAGGCCCTGAACGTTACAATTAACTATCAGTTTTGCGTCCGATTCGAAAATCTAGACTCACAGGAGAACGACCATAAGGTGCCCGAGGCAGCAATGGACCCATGAAGACAAGTTGGCTGGAGGACGATGTATTGAATCGGGACGCAATTTGAGTGTTCCATCGTCATTAGGAGGCCCTGAACGTTACAATTAACTATCAGTTTTGCGTCCGATTCGATAATCTATGCTCACAGGAGAACGACCATTAGGTGCCCGAGGCAGCAATTGACCCTTGAAGACAAGTCGGCTGGAGGACGATGTATTGAATCTCGACGCAATTTGAATGTTCCATCGTCATTAGGAGGTCCTGAACGTTACAATTAACTATCAGTTTTGCGTCCGATTCGATAATCTAGACTCACAGGAGAACGACCATAAGGTGCCCGAGGCAGCAATAGACCCATGGAGACAAGTCGGCTGGAGGACGATGTATTGAATTGGGACGCAATTTGAGTGTTCCATCGTCATTAGGAGGCCCTGAACGTTACAATTAACTATCAGTTATTAACTATCTAGACTCACAGGAGAACGACTATAAGGGGCCCGAGGTCACAATAAACCCATGGAGACAAGTCGACTGGAGGACGATGTATTGAATCGGGACACAATATCAGTGTTCCATCGTCATTAGGAGGCCCTGAACGTTACAATTAACTATCAGTTTTGCATCCGATTCGTTAATCTAGACTCACAGGAGAACGACCATAAGGTGCCCGAGGCAAGATTAGACCAATGGAGACAAGTCGGCTGGAGGACGATGTATTGAATCTCGACGCAATTTCAGTGTTCCATCGTCATTAGGAGGCCCTGAACGTTCGAATTAACTATCAGTTATGAGTCCGAGTCGAAAACCAAGACTCACAGGAGAACGACCATAAGGTGCCCGAGGCAACTATAGACCCATGGAGACAAGTCGGCTGGAGGCCGATGTATTTAATCTCGACGCAATTTGAGTGTTCCATTGTCATTAGGAGGCCCTGAACGTTACAATTAACTATCAGTATTGCGTCCGATTCGATAACCTAGACTCACAGGAGAACGACCATAAGGTGCCCGAGGACGCAATAGACCCATGGAGACAATTCGGCTGGAGGACGATGTATTGAATCTCGACGCAATTTGAGTGTTCCATCGTCATTAGGAGGCCCTGAACGTTACAATTAACTAACAGTTTAGCGTCCGATTCGAAAATCTAGACTCACAGAAGAACGACCATAAGGTGCCGGAGGCAAGAATAGACCAATGGAGACAAGTCGGCTGGAGGATGATGTATTGAATCTCGACGCAATTTGAGTGTTCCATCGTCATTAGGAGGCCCTGGACGTTACAATTAACTATCAGTTTTGCGTCCGATTCAAAATATCTAGACTCACAGGAGAATGACCATAAGGTGCCCGAGGCAGGAATAGACCCATGGAGACAAGTCGGCTGGAGTAGATGTATTGTATCTCGACGCAATTTGAGTGTTCCATCGTAATTAGGAGGCCCTGAACGTTACAATTAACTATCAGTTTTGCGTCCAATTCGAAAATCTAGACTCACAGGAGAACGACAATAAGGTGCTGGAGGCAGCAATAGACCCATGAACACAAGTCGGCTGGAGGACGATGTATTGAATCTCGACGCAATTTGAGTGTTCCATCGTCATTAGGGGGCCCTGAACGTTACAATTAACTATCAGTTTCGCTTCCGATTCGATAATCTAGACTCACAGGAGAACGAACAGAAGGTGCCCGAGGCAGCAATAGACCCATGGAGAGATGTCGGATGGACGACAATGTATTGAATCTCGACGCAATCTGAGTGTTCCATCGTCTTTAGGAGGCCCTGAACATTACAATTAACTATCAGTTATGCGTCCGATTCGATAATCTAGACTCACAGGAGAACGACCAATATGTGCCCGAGGCTGAAATAGACACATGGAGACAAGTCGGCTGGAGGACGATGTATTGAGTCTCGACGCAATTTGAGTGTTCCATCGTCATTAGGAGGCCCTGAACGTTAGAATTAACTATCAGTTATGAGTCCGATTCGTAAACCAAGACTCACAGGAGAACAACAAATAGGTGCCCGAAGCAGCAATGGACCCATGGAGACATATCGGCTAAAGGACGATGTATTGAATCGGGACGCAATTTGAAAGTTCCATCGTCGTTGAGAGGCCCTGAACGTTACAATTAACTATCAGTTTTTTGTCCGATTCGATAATCTAGACTCACAGGAGGACGACCATAAGCTGCCCGAGGCAGCAATATACCCATGGAGACAAGTCGGCTGGAGGACGATGTATTGAATCGGGACACAATTTGAGTGTTCCATCGTCATTAGGAGGCCCTGAATATTACAATTAACTATCAGTTTTGCGTCCGATTCGATAATCTAGACTCACAGGAGAACGACCATAAGGTGCCCGAGGCAGCAATAGACACATGGAGACAAGTCGGCTGGTGGACGATGTATTGAATTGGGACGCAATTTGAGTGTTCCATCGTCAAGAGGAGGCCTTGAACGTTACAATTAACTATCAGTTTTGCGTCCGATTCGATAATCTAGACTCACAGGAGAACGACCATAAGGTGTCCGTGGCAGCAATAGAAACATGGAGGCAAGTCGGCTAGAGGACGATGTATTGAATCGGGACGCAATTTGAGTGTTCCATCGTCATTAGGAGGCCCTGAACGTTACAATTAACTATCAGTTTAGCGTCCCATTCGATAATCTAGACTCACAGAAGAACGACCATAAGGTAACAGAGGCAGCAATAGACCCATGGAGACAAGTCGGCTTGAGGACGATGTATTGAATCGGGACGCAATTTGAGTGTTCCATCGTCATTAGGAGGCCCTGAAAGTTACAATTAACTATCAGTTTAGCGTCCGATTCGAAAATCTAGACTCACAGTAGAACGACCATAAGGTGCCGGAGGCAAGAATAGACCAATGGAGACAAGTCGGCTGGAGGATGAGGTATTGAATCTCAACGCAATTTGAGTGTTCCATCGTCATTAGGAGGCCCTGAACGTTACAATTAACTATCAGTTATTAACTATATAGACTCACAGGAAAACGACTATAAGGTGCCCGAGGCAGCAATATACCCATGGAGACAAGTCGTCTGGAGGACTATGTATTGAATTGGGACGCAATTTGAGTGTTCCATCGTCATTAGGAGGCCTTGAACGTTACAATTAACTATCAGTATTGCGTCCAATTTGGTACTCTAGACTCACAGGAGAACGACCATAAGGTGTCCGAGGCAGCAATAGAACCGTGGAGGCAAGTCGGCTAGAGGAAGATGTATTGAATCGGGACGCAATTTGAGTATTCCATCGTCATTAGGAGGCCCTGAACGTTACAATTAACTATCAGTTTTGCGTCCCATTCGATAATCTAGACTCACAGAAGAACGACCATAAGGTGCCCGAGGCAGCAATAGACCCATGGAGACAAGTCGGCTTGAGGACGATGTATTGAATCGGGACGCAATTTGAGTGTTCCATCGTCATTAGGAGGCCCTGAACGTTACAATTAACTATCAGTTTAGCGTCCGATTCCAAAATCTAGACTCACAGAAGAACGACCATAAGGTGCCCGAGCTAAGAATAGACCAATGGAGACAAGTCGGCTGGAGGATGATGTATTGAATCTCGACGCAATTTGAGTGTTCCATCGTCATTAGGAGGCCCTGAACGTTACAATTAACTATCAGTTATTAACTACCTAGACTCACAGGAGAACGACTATAAGGTGCCCGAGGTAGCAATATACCCATGGAGACAAGTCGACTAGAGGACGATGTATTGAATCGGGACACAATATCAGTGTTCCATCGTCATGACGAGGCCCTGAACGTTACAATTAACTATCAGTTTTGCGTCCGATTCGATAATCTATGCTCACAGGAGAACGACCTTTAGGTGCCCGAGGCAGCAATAGACCCTTGAAGACAAGTCGGCTGGAGGACTATGTATTGAATCTCGACGCAATTTGAATGTTCCATCGTAATTAGGAGGACCTGAACGTTACAATTAACTATCAGTTTTGCGTCCGATTCGATAATCTAGACTCACAGGAGAACGACCATAAGGTGCCCGAGGCAAGATTAGACCAATGGAGACAAGTCGGCTGGAGGACGATGTATTGAATCTCGACGCAATTTCAGTGTTCCATCGTCATTAGGAGGCCCTGAACGTTCGAATTAACTATCAGTTATGAGTCCGAGTCGAAAACCAAGACTCACAGGAGAACGACCATAAGGTGCCCGAGGCAACAATAGACCCATGGAGACAAATCGGCTGGAGGGGGATGTATTGAATCTCGACGCAATTTGAGTGTTCCATCGTCATTAGGAGGCCCTGAACGTTACAATTAACTATCAGTTTAGCGTCCGATTCGATAATGTAGACTCACAGGAGAACGACCATAAGGTGTCCGCGGCAGCAATAAATACATGGAGGCAAGTCGGCTAGAGGACGATGTATTGAATCGGGACGCAATTTGAGTGTTCCATCGTCATTAGGAGGCCCTGAACGTTACAATTAACTATCAGTTTTGCGTGCCATTCGATAATCTAGACTCACAGAAGAACGACCATAAGGTGCCCGAGGCAGCAAGAGACCCATGGAGACAAGTCGGCTTGAGGACGATGTATTGTATCGGGACGCAATTTGAGTGTTCCATCGTCATTAAGAGGCCCTGAACGTTACAATTAACTATCAGTTTAGCGTCCGATTCGAAAATCTAGACTCACAGAAGAACGACCATAAGGTGCCCGAGGCAAGAATAGACCAATGGAGACAAGTCGGATGGAGGATGATGTATTGAATCTCGACGCAATTTGAGTGTTCCATCGTCATTAGGAGGCCCTGAACGTTACAATTAACTATCAGTTATTAACTACCTAGACTCACAGGAGAACGACTATAAGGTGCCCGAGGTAGCAATATACCCATGGAGACAAGTCGACTGGAGGACGATGTATTGAATCGGGACACAATATCAGTGTTCCATCGTCATTAGGATGCCCTGAAAGTTACAATTAACTATCAGTTTTGCGTCCGATTCGATAATCTAGACTCAAAGGAGAACGACCATAAGGTGCACGAGGCAGCAATAGACCCATGGAGACAAGTCGGCTGGAGGACGATGTATTGAATCGGGACGCAATTTGAGCGTTCCATCGTCATTAGGAGGCCCTGAACGTTACAATTAACTATCAGTTTTGCGTCCGATTCGATAATCTAGACTCACAGGAGAACGACCATAAGGTGCCCGAGGCAAGATTAGACCAATGGAGACAAGTCGGCTGGAGGACGATGTATTGAATCTCGACGCAATTTCAGTGTTCCATCGTCATTAGGAGGCCCTGAACGTTCGAATTAACTATCAGTTATGAGTCCGAGTCGAAAACCAAGACTCACAGGAGAACGACCATAAGGTGCCCGAGGCAACAATAGACCCATGGAGACAAATCGGCTGGAGGGCGATGTATTGAATCTCGACGCAATTTGAGTGTTCCATCGTCATTAGGAGGCCCTGAACGTTACAATTAACTATCAGTTTTGCGTCCGATTCGATAATCTAGACTCACAGGAGAACGACCATAAGGTGTCCGCGGCAGCGATAGAAACATGGAGGCAAGTCGGCTAGAGGACGATGTATTGAATCGGGACGCAATTTGAGTGTTCCATCGTCATTAGGAGGCCCTGAACGTTACAATTAACTATCAGTTTTGCGTGCCATTCGTAAATCTAGACTCACAGAAGAACGACCATAAGGTGCCCGAGGCAGCAATAGACCCATGAAGACAAGTCGGCTGGAGGACGATGTATTGAATCGGGACGCAATTTGAGTGTTCCATCGTCATTAGGAGGCCCTGAACGTTCGAATTAACTATCAGTTATGAGTCCGAGTCGAAAACCAAGACTCACAGGAGAACGACCATAAGGTGCCCGAGGCAACAATAGACCCATGGAGACAAATCGGCTGGAGGGCGATGTATTGAATCTCGACGCAATTTGAGTGTTCCATCGTCATTAGGAGGCCCTGAACGTTACAATTAACTATCAGTTTTGCGTCCGATTCGATAATCTAGACTCACAGGAGAACGACCATAAGGTGTCCGCGGCAGCAATAGAAACATGGAGACAAGTCGGCTTGAGGACGATGTATTGTATCGGGACGCAATTTGAGTGTTCCATCGTCATTAAGAGGCCCTGAACGTTACAATTAACTATCAGTTTAGCGTCCGATTCGAAAATCTAGACTCACAGAAGAACGACCATAAGGTGCCCGAGGCAAGAATAGACCAATGGAGACAAGTCGGATGGAGGATGATGTATTGAACCTCGACGCAATTTGAGTGTTCCATCGTCATTAGGAGGCCCTGAACGTTACAATTAACTATCAGTTACTAACTACCTAGACTCACAGGAGAACGACTATAAGGTGCCCGAGGTAGCAATATACCCATGGAGACAAGTCGACTGGAGGACGTTGTATTGAATCGGGACACAATATCAGTGTTCCATCGTCATTAGGATGCCCTGAACGTTACAATTAACTATCAGTTTTGCGTCCGATTCGATAATCTAGACTCAAAGGAGAACGACCATAAGGTGCACGAGGCAGCAATAGACCCATGGAGAAAGTCGGCTGGAGGACGATGTATTGATTCGGGACGCAATTTGAGCGTTCCATCGTCATTAGGAGGCCCTGAACGTTACAATTAACTATCAGTTTTGCGTCCGATTCGAAAATCTAGACTCACAGGAGAACGACCATAAGGTGCCCGAGGCAGCAATGGACCCATGAAGACAAGTCGGCTGGAGGACGATGTATTGAATCGGGACGCAATTTGAGTGTTCCATCGTCATTAGGAGGCCCTGAACGTTTCAATTAACTATCAGTTTTGCGTCCGATTCGATAATCTAGACTCAGAGGAAAACGACCATAAGGTGCTCGAGGCCTCAATAGACCCATGGAGACAAGTCGGCTGGAGGACGATGTATTGAATGGGGACGCAATTTGAGTGTTCCATCGTCATTAGGAGGCCCTGAACGTTACAATTAACTATCAGTTTTGCGTCCGATTCGATAATCTAGACTCACAGGAGAACGACCATAAGGTGTCCGCGGCAGCAATAGAAACATGGAGACAAGTCGGCTTGAGGACGATGTATTGTATCGGGACGCAATTTGAGTGTTCCATCGTCATTAAGAGGCCCTGAACGTTACAATTAACTATCAGGTTAGCGTCCGATTCGAAAATCTAGACTCACAGAAGAACGACCATAAGGTGCCCGAGGCAAGAATAGACCAATGGAGACAAGTCGGATGGAGGATGATGTATTGAACCTCGACGCAATTTGAGTGTTCCATCGTCATTAGGAGGCCCTGAACGTTACAATTAACTATCAGTTATTAACTACCTAGACTCACAGGAAAACGACTATAAGGTGCCCGAGGTAGCAATATACCCATGGAGACAAGTCGACTGGAGGACGATGTATTGAATCGGGACACAATATCAGTGTTCCATCGTCATTAGGATGCCCTGAACGTTACAATTAACTATCAGTTTTGCGTCCGATTCGATAATCTAGACTCAAAGGAGAACGACCATAAGGTGCACGAGGCAGCAATAGACCCATGGAGACAAGTCGGCTGGAGGACGATGTATTGAATCGGGACGCAATTTGAGCGTTCCATCGTCATTAGGAGGCCCTGAACGTTACAATTAACTATCAGTTTTGCGTCCGATTCGAAAATCTAGACTCACAGGAGAACGACCATAAGGTGCCCGAGGCAGCAATGGACCCATGAAGACAAGTCGGCTGGAGGACGATGTATTGAATCGGGACGCAATTTGAGTGTTCCATCGTCATTAGGAGGCCCTGAACGTTACAATTAACTATCAGTTTTGCGTCCGATTCGATAATCTAGACTCACAGGAAAACCACCATAAGGTGCTCGAGGCCTCAATAGACCCATGGAGACAAGTCGGCTGGAGGACGATGTATTGAATGGGGACGCAATTTGAGTGTTCCATCGTCATTAGGAGGCCCTGAACGTTACAATTAACTATCAGTTTTGCGTCCGATTCGATAATCTAGACTCACAGGAGAACGACCATAAGGTGCCCGAGGCAAGATTAGACCAATGGAGACAAGTCGGCTGTATGACGATGTATTGAATCTCGACGCAATTTGAGTGTTCCATCGTCATTAGGAGGCTCTGAACGTTCGAATTAACTATCAGTTATGAGTCCGAGTCGAAAACCAAGATTCACAGGAGAACGACCATAAGGTGCCCGAGGCAACAACAGACCCATGGAGACAAGTCGGCTGGAGGCCGATGTATTGAATCTCGACGCAATTTGAGTGTTCCATCGTCATTAGGAGGCCCTGAACGTTACAATTAACTATCAGTTTTGCGTCCGATTCGATAATCTAGACTCACAGGAGAATGACCATAAGGTGCCCGAGGCAGCAATAGACCCATGGAGACAAGTCGGTTGGAGGACGATGTATTTAATCGGGACGCAATTTGAGTGTACCATCGTCATTACGAGGCCCTGAACGTTACAATTAACTATCAGTTTTGCGTTCGATTCGATAATCTAGACTCACAGGAGGACGACCGTAAGGTGCGCGAGGCAGCAATAGACACTTGGATACAAGTCGGCTAGAGGACGATGTATTGAATCTCGACGCAATTTGAGTGTTCCATCGACATTAGGAGGCCCTGAACGTTTTAATTAATTATCAGTTTTGCGTCCGATTCTAAAATCTAGACTCACAGGAGAACGACCAATAGGTGCCCGAGGCAGCAATAGACCCATGGAGACAAGTCGGATGGAGGACGATGTATTGAATCTCGACGCAATTTGAGTGTTCCATCGTCATTAGGAGGCCCTGAACGTTCGAATTAACTATCAGTTATGAGTCCGAGTCGAAAACCAAGACTCACAGAAGAACGACCATAAGGTGCCCGAGGCAGCAATAGACCCATGGAGACAAGTCGGCTGGAGGACGATGTATTGAGTCGGGACGCAATTTGAGTGTTCCATTGTCATTAGGAGGCCCTAAACGTTACAATTAACTATCAGTTTTGCGTCCGATTCGATAATCTAGACTCACAGGAGAACGACCATAAGGTGCCCGAGGCAGCAATAGACCCCTCGAAGACAAGTCGGCTGGAGGACGATGTATTGAATCTCGACGCAATTTCAGTGTTCCATCGTCATTAGGAGGCCCTGAACGTTACAATTAACTATAAGTTTTGCGTCCGATTCGAAAATCTAGACTCACAGGAGAACGACCATAAGGTGCCCGAGGCAGCAATAGACCCATGGAGACAAGTCGGATGGAGGACGATGTATTGAATCTCGACGCAATTTGAGTGTTCCATCGTCTTTAGGAGGCCCTGAACGTTACAATTAACTATCAGTTTTGCGTCCGATTCGAAAATGTAGACTCACAGGAGAACGACCATAAGGTGCCCGAGGCAGCAATTGACCAATGGAGACAAGTCGGCTGGAGGACGATGTATTGAATCGGGACGCCATTTGAGTGTTTCATCGTAATTAGGAGGCCCTGAACGTTACAATTAACTATCAGTTTTGCGTCCGATTCAATAATCTAGACTCACAGGAGAACGACCATAAGGTGCCCGAGGAAGCAATAGACCCATAGAGACAGGTCGGCTAGAGGACGATGTATTGAATCGGGACGCAATTAGAGTGTTCCATCGTCATTAGGAGGTCCTGAGCGTTTCAATTAACTATCAGTTTTGCGTCCGATTCGATAATCTAGACTCACAGGAGAACGACAATAAAGTGCCCGAGGCAGCAATAGACCCATGGAGACAAGTCGGCTGGAGGACGATGTATTGAACCAGGACGCAATTTGAGTGTTCCATCGTCATTAGGAGGCACTGAACGTTAAAATTAGCATTCTGTTTTGCGTCCGATTCGATAATCTAGACTCACAGGAGAAAGACCATAAGGTGCCCCGAGGCAGCAATAGACCCATGAAGAGAAGTCGGCTCGAGGACGATGTATTGAATCGGGACGCTGTTTGAGTGTTCCATCGTCATTAGGAGGTCCTGATCGTTACAATTAACTATCAGTTTTGCGTCCGATTCGATAATCTAGACTCACAGGGCAACGACCATAAGGTGCCCGACGCCGCAATAGACCCATGGAGACAAGTCGGCTGGAGGACGATGTATTGAATCTCGACGCAATTTGAGTGTTCCATTGTCATTAGGAGGCCCTCAACGTTACAATTAACTACCAGTTTTGAGTCCGATTCGATAAACTAGACTCACAGGAGAACGACCATAAGGTGCCCGAGGCAGCGATAGACCCTTGGAGACAATTCGGCTGGAGGACGGTGTATTGAATCAGGACGCAATATGAGTGTTCCATCGTCATTAGGAGGCCCTGAACGTTACAATTAACTATCAGTTTTGCGTCCGATTCGATAATCTAGACTCACAGGAAAACGACCATAAGGTGCACGAGGCAGCAATAGACACATGGAGACAAGTCGGCTGGAGGACGATGTATCGAATCGGGACGCAATTTGAGCGTTCCATCGTCATTAGGAGGCCCTGAACGTTACAATTAACTACCAGTTTTGCGTCCGATTCGAAAAGCTAGACTCACAGGAGAGCGACCATAAGGTGCCCGAGGCAGCAATGGACCCATGAAGACAAGTAGGCTGGAGGACGATGTATTGAATCGGGACGCAATTTGAGTGCTCCATCGTCATTAGGAGGCCCTGAACGTTACAATTAACTATCAGTTTTGCGTCCGATTCGATAATCTATGCTCACAGGAGAACGACCATTAGGTGCCCGAGGGGTAGCAATAGACCCTTGAAGACAAATCGGCTGGAGGACGATGTATTGAATCTCGACGCAATTTGAATCTTCCATCGTAATTAGGGGGACCTGAACGTTACAATTAACTATCAGTTTTGCGTCCGATTCGATAATCTAGACTCACAGGAGAACGACCATAGGGTGCCCGAGGCAGCAATAGACCCATGGAGACAAGTCGGCTGGAGGACGATGTATTGAATGGGGACGCAATTTGAGTGCTCCATCGTCATTAGGAGGCCCTGAACTTTACAATTAACTATCAGTTTTGCGTCCGATTCGATAATCTAGACTCACAGGAGAACGACCATAATGTGCCCGAGGCAGCAATAGACCCTTCGAAGACAAGTCGGCTGGAGGACGATGTATTGAATTTCGACGCAATTTGAGTGTTCCATCGTCATTAAGAGGCCCTGAACGTTACAATTAACTATCAGTTTTGCGTCCGATTCGATAATCTAGGCTCACAGGAGGACGACCATAAGGTGCGCGAGGCAGCAATAGTCACTTGGATACAAGTCGGCTAGAGGTCGATGTATTGAATCTCGACGCAATTTGAGTGTTCCATCGTCAATAGGAGGCCCTGAACGTTAAATTAATTATCAGTTTTGCGTCCGATTCTAAAATCTAGACTCACAGGAGAACGACCAATAGGTGCCCGAGGCAGCAATAGACCCATGGAGACAAGTCGGATGGAGGACGATGTATTGAATCTCGACGCAATTTGAGTGTTCCATCGTCATTAGGAGGCCCTGAACGTTCGAATTAACTATCAGTTATGAGTCCGAGTCGAAAACCAAGACTCACAGGAGAACGACCATAAGGTGCCCGAGGCAGCAATAGACCCATGGAGACAAGTCGGCTGGAGGACGATGTATTGAGTCGGGACGCAATTTGAGTGTTCCATCGTCATTAGGAGGCCCTGAACGTTACAATTAACTATCAGTTTTGCGTCCGATTCGATAATCTAGACTCGCAGGAGAACGACAATAAAGTGCCCGAGGCAGCAATAGACCCATGGAGACATATGGGCTGGAGGACGATGTATTGAACCGGGACGCAATTTGAGTGTTCCATCGTCATTAGGAGGCACTGAACGTT
Source organism: Schistocerca cancellata (assembly GCF_023864275.1). Lineage (NCBI taxonomy): Eukaryota > Metazoa > Arthropoda > Insecta > Orthoptera > Acrididae > Schistocerca > Schistocerca cancellata. The sequence goes on along the minus strand of NC_064634.1, from coordinate 459,479,083 downwards.
ACAATTAGCTTTCAGTTTTGCGTCCGATTCGATAATCTAGACTTACAGGAGAACGACCAAAAGGTGCCCGAGCAGCAATAGATCCATGGAGACAAGTCGGCTGGAGGACGATGTATTGAATCGGGACGGAATTTGAGTGTTCCATCGTCATTAGGAGGCCCTGAACGTTACAATTAACTTTCAGTTTTGCGTCCGATTCGATAATCTAGACTCACAGGAGAACGACCATAACGTGCCCGAGACAGCAATAGACCCATGGAGACAAGTTGGCTGGAAGACGATGTATTGAATATCAACGCAATTTGAGTGTTCCATCGTCATTAAGAGGCCCTGAACGTTACAATTAACTATCAGTTTTGCGTCCGATTCGATAATCTAGACTCACAGGAGAACGACCATAAGGAGCCCGAGGCAGCAATAGACCCATGGAGACAAGTCGGCTGGAGGACGATGTATTGAATCGGGACGCAATTTGAGTATTCCATCGTCATTAGGAGGCCCTGAATGTTACAATTAACTATCAGTATTGCTTCCGATTCGATAACCTAGACTTACAGGAGAACGACCATAAGGTGCCCGAGGCAGCAATAGACCCATGAAGAGAAGTCGGCTGGAGGACGATCTATTGAATCGGGACGCTATTTGAGTGTTCCATCGTCATTAGGAGGTCCTGAACGTTACAATTAACTATCAGTTTAGCGTCCGATTCGATAATCTAGACTCACAGGGCAACGACCATAAGGTGCCCGAGACCGCAATAGACCCATGGAGACAAGTCGGCTGGAGGACGATGTATTGAATCTCGACGCAATTTGAGTGTTCTATCGTCATTAGGAGGCCCTCAACGTTACAATTAACTATCGGTTTTGCGTCTGATTCGATAAACTAGACTCACAGGAGAACGACCATAACGTGCCCGAGGCAGCGATAGACCCTTGGAGACAATTCGGCTGGAGGGCGGTGTATTGAATCAGGACGCAATATGAGTGTTCCATCGTCATTAGGAGGCCCTAAACGTTACAATTAATTATCAGTTTTGCGTCCGATTCTAAAATCTAGACTCACAGGAGAACGACCAATAGGTGCCCGAGGCAGCAATAGACCCATGGAGACAAGTCGGATGGAGGACGATGTATTGAATCTCGACGCAATTTGAGTGTTCCATCGTCATTAGGAGGCCCTGAACGTTCGAATTAACTATCAGTTATGAGTCCGAGTCGAAAACCAAGCCTCACAGGAGAACGACCATAAGGTGCCCGAGGCAGCAATAGACCCATGGAGACAAGTCGGCTGGAGGACGATGTATTGAGTCGGGACGCAATTTGAGTGTTCCATCGTCATTAGGAGGCCCTCAACGTTACAATTAACTATCAGTTTTGCGTCCGATTCGATAATCTAGACTCACAGGAGAAAGACCATAAGGTGCCCGAGGCAGCAATAGACCCCTCGAAGACAAGTCGGCTGGAGGACGATGTATAGAATCTCGACGCAATTTGAGTGTTCCATCGTCATTAGGAGGCCCTGAACGTTACAATTAACTATCAGTTTTGCGTCCGATTCGAAAATGTAGACTCGAAGGAGAACGACCATAAGGTGCCCAAGGCAGCAATAGACCAATGGAGACAAGTCGGCTGGAGGACGATGTATTGAATCGGGACGCCATTTGAGTGTTGCATCGTCATTAGCAGGCCCTGAACGTTACAATTAACTATCAGTTTTGCGTCCGATTCGATAATCTAGACTCACAGGAGAACGACCATAAGGTGCCCGAGGCAGCAATAGACCCATGGAGACAGGTCGGCTAGAGGACGATGTATTGAATCGGGACGCAATTTGAGTGTTCCATCGTCATTAGGAGGCACTGAACGTTACAATTAGCTTTCAGTTTTGCGTCCGATTCGATAATCTAGACTCACAGGAGAACGACCATAAGGTGCCCGAGCAGCAATAGACCCATGGAGACAAGTTGGCTGGAAGACGATGTATTGAATATCAACGCAATTTGAGAGTTCCATCGTCATTAAGAGGCCCTGAACGTTACAATTAACTATCTGTTTTGCGTCCGATTCGATAATCTACACTCACAGGAGAACGACCATAAGGTGCCCGAGGCAGCGATAGACCCTTGGAGACAAGTCGGCTGGAGGACGATGTATTGAATCGGCACGCAATTTAAGTATTCCATCGTCATTAGGGGGTCCTGAATGTTACAATTAACTATCAGTATTGCGTCCGATTCGATAACCTAGACTCACAGGAGAACGACCATAAGGTGCCCGAGGCAGCAATAGACCCATGAAGAGAAGTCGGCTGGAGTACGATGTATTGAATCGGGACGCTATTTGAGTGTCCCATCGTCATTAGGAGGTCCTGAACGTTACTATTAACTATCAGTTTTGCGTCCGATTCGATAATCTAGACTCACAGGGCAACGACCATTAGGTGCCCGAGGCCGCAATAGACCCATGGAGACAAGTCGGCTGGAGGACGATGTATTGAATCTCGACGCAATTTGAGTGTTCCATCGTCATTAGGAGGCCCTCAACGTTACAATTAACTATCAGTTTTGCGTCTGATTCGATAAACTAGACTCACAGGAGAACGACCATAAGGTGCCCGAGGCAGCGATAGACCCTTGGAGACAATTCGCCTGGAGGACGGTGTATTGAATCAGGACGCAATATGAGTGTTCCATCGTCATTAGGAGGCCCTGAACGTTACAATTAACTATCAGTTTTGCGTCCGATTCAATAATCTAGACTCACAGGAGAATGACCATAAGATGCCGGAGGCAGGAATAGACCCATGGAGACAAGTTGGCTGGAGGACGATGTATTGTATCTCGACGCGATTTGAGTGTTCCATCGTAATTAGGAGGCCCTGAACGTTACAATTAACTATCAGTTTTGGGTCCAATTCGATAATCTAGACTCACAGGAGAACGACCATAAGGTGCCCGAGGCAGCAATAGACCCATGGACACAAGTCGGCTGGAGGACGATGTATTGAATCTCGACGCAATTTGAGTGTTCCATCGTCATTAGGGGGCCCTGAACGTTACAATTAACTATCAGTTTCGCGGCCGATTCGATAATCTAGACTCACAGGAGAACGACCATAAGGTGTCCAAGGCAGCAATAGACCCATGGAGACAAGTCGGCTGGAGGACGATGTATTGAATGGGGACGCAATTTGAGTGTTCCATCATCATTAGGAGGCCCCGAACGTTACAATTAACTATCAGTATTGCGTCCGATTCGATAATCTAGACGCACAGGAGAACGACCATAAGGTGACCGAGGCAGCAATAGACCCATGAAGACAAGTCGGCTGGAGAACGATGTATTGAATCGGGACGCAATTTGAGTGTTCCATCATCATTAATAGGTCCTGAACGTTACGATTAACTATCAGTTTTGCGTCCGATTCGATAATCTAGGATCACAGGGCAACGACCATAAGGTGCCCGAGGCCGCAATAGACCCATGGAGACAAGTCGGCTAGAAGACGATGTATTGAATCTGGACGCAATTCGAGTGTTCCATCGTCATTAGGAGGCCCTGAACGTTACAATTAACTATCAATTTTGCGTCCGATTCGATAGACTCACAGGAGAACGACCATAAGGTGCCCGAGGCAGCAATAGACCCAGGGAGACAAGTCGGCTGGAGGACGATGTATTGAATCTCGACGCAATTTGAGTGTTCCATCGTCATTAGGAGGTCCTGAACGTTACAATTAACTATCAGTTTTGCGTCCGATTCGATAATCTAGACTCACAGGGCAACGACCATAAGGTGCTCAAGGCCGCAATAGACCCATGGAGACAAGTCGGCTGGAGGACGATGTATTGAATCTCGACGCAATTTGAGTGTTCCATCGTCATTAGGAGGGCCTGAGCGTTTCAATTAACTTACAGTTTTGCGTCCGATTCGATAATCTAGACTCACAGGAGAACGACCATAAGGTGCCCGAGGCAGCAATAGACCCATGGCCACAAGTCGGCTGGATGACGATGTATTGAATCTCGACGCAATTTGAGTGCTCCATCGTCATTAGGGGGCCCTGAACGTTACAATTATCTATCAGTTTCGCGTCCGTTTCGATAATCTAGACTCACAGGAGGACGACCATAAAGTGCCCGAGGCAGCAATAGACCCATGGAGACAAGTCGGCTAGAGGACGATGTATTGGATCGGGACGCAATTTGAGTGTTCCATCGTCATTAGGAGGCCCTGAACGTTGCAATTAACAATCAGTTTTGCGTCCGATTCGATAATCTAGACTCACAGGAGAACGACCATAAAGTGCCCGAGCAGCAATAGACCCATGGAGACAAGTCGGCTGGAGGACGATGTATTGAATCGGGACGCAATTTGAGTGTTCCATCGTAATTAGGAGGCCGTGAACGTCACAATTAACTATCAGTTTTGCGTCCGATTCGATAATCTAGACTCACAGGAGAACGACCATAAGGTGCCCGAGGCAGCAATAGACCCATGGGGAAAAGTTTTCTGGAGGATGATGTATTGAATCTCAACGCAATTTGAGTGTTCCATCGTCATTAAGAGACCCTAAACGTTACAATTAACTATCAGTTTTGCGTCCGATTCGACAATCTAGACTCACAGAGATCGTCAATAACGTGCCCGAGGCAGCAATAGACCCATGGACACAAGTCGGCTGGAGGACGATGTATTGAATCTCAACGCAATTTGAGTGTCCCATCGTCATTAGGAGGCCCTGAACGTTACAATTAACTATCAGTTTTGCGTCCGATTCGATAATCTAGACTCACAGGAGAACGACCATAAGGTGCCCGAGGCAGCAATAGACCCATGGAGACAAGTCGGCTGGAGGACAATGTATTGAATCGGGACGCAATTTGAGTGTTCCATCGTCATTAGGAGGCCCCGAACGTTACAATTAACTATCAGTATTGCGTCCGATTCGATAATCTAGACTCACAGGAGAACGACCATAAGGTGACCGAGGCAGCAATAGACCCATGAAGACAAGTCGGCTGGAGGACGATGTATTGAATCGGGACGCAATTTGAGTGTTCCGTCATCATTAATAGGTCCTGAACGTTACAATTAACTATCAGTTTTGCGTCCGATTCGATAATCTAGGATCACAGGGCAACGACCATAAGGTGCCCGAGGCCGCAATAGACCCATGGAGACAAGTCGGCTGGAAGACGATGTATTGAATCTGGACGCAATTCGAGTTTTCCATCGTCATTAGGGGGCCCTGAACGTTACAATTAACTATCAGTTTTGCGTCCGATTCGATAATCTAGACTCACAGGAGAATGACCATAAGGTGCCCGAGGCAGCAATAGACCAATGGAGACAAGTCGGTTGGAGGACGATGTATTTAATCGGGACGCAATTTGAGTGAACCATCGTCATTAGGAGGCCCTGAACGTTACAATTAACTATCAGTTTTGCGTCCGATTCGATAATCTATGCTCACAGGAGAACGACCATAAGGTGCCCGAGGGGTAGCAATAGACCCTTGAAGACAAATCGGCTGGAGGACGATGTATTGAATCTCGACGCAATTTGAATCTTCCATCGTAATTAGGAGGACCTGAACGTTACAATTAACTATCAGTTTTGCGTCCGATTCGATAATCTAGACTCACAGGAGAACGACCATAAGGTGCCCGAGGCAGCAATAGACCCATGGAGACAAGTCGGCTGGAGGACGATGTATTGAATCGGGACGCAATTTGAGTGTTCCATCGTCATTAGGAGGCCCTGAACGTTACAATTAACTATCAGTTTTGCGTCCGATTCGATAATCTAGACTCACAGGAGAACGACCATAAGGTGCTCGAGGCAGCAATAGACCCATGGAGACAAGTCGGCTGGAGGACGATGTATTGAATGGAGACGCAATTTGAGTGTTCCATCGTCATTAGGAGGCCCTGAACGTTACAATTAACTATCAGTTTTGCGTCCGATTCGATAATCTAGACTCACAGGAGAACGACCATAAGGTGCCCGAGGCAAGATTAGACCAATGGAGACAAGTCGGCTGGAGGACGATGTATTGAATCTCGACGCAATTTGAGTGTTCCATCGTCATTAGGAGGCCCTGAACGTTACAATTAACTATCAGTTTTGCGTCCGATTCGATAATCTAGACTCACAGGAGAATGACCATAAGGTGCCCGAGGCAGCAATAGACCAATGGAGACAAGTCGGTTGGAGGACGATGTATTTAATCGGGACGCAATTTGAGTGAACCATCGTCATTAGGAGGCCCTGAACGTTACAATTCATTATCAGTTTTGCGTCCGATTCGATATTCTAGACTCACAGGAGAACGACCATAAGGTGCCCGAGGCAGCAATAGACCCATGGAGACAAGTCGGCTGGAGGACGATGTATTGAATCGGGACGCAATTTGAGTGTTCCATCGTCATTAGGAGGCCCTGAACGTTACAATTAACTATCAGTTTTGCATCCGATTCGAAAATCTAGACTCAAAGGAGAACGACCATAAGGTGCACGAGGCAGCAATAGACACATGGAGACAAGTCGGCTGGAGGACGATGTATTGAATCGGGACACAATATCAGTGTTCCATCGTCATTAGGATGCCCTGAACGTTACAATTAACTATCAGTTTTGCGTCCGATTCGATAATCTAGACTCAAAGGAGAACGACCATAAGGTGCACGAGGCAGCAATAGACCCATGGAGACAAGTCGGCTGGAGGACGATGTATTGAATCGGGACGCAATTTGAGCGTTCCATCGTCATTAGGAGGCCCTGAACGTTACAATAAACTATCAGTTTTGCGTCCGATTCGAAAATCTAGACTCACAGGAGAACGACCATAAGGTGCCCGAGGCAGCAATGGACCCATGAAGACAAGTCGGCTGGAGGACGATGTATTGAATCGGGACGCAATTTGAGTGTTCCATCGTCATTAGGAGGCCCTGAACGTTACAATTAACTATCAGTTTTGCGTCCGATTCGATAATCTAGACTCACAGGAAAACCACCATAAGGTGCTCGAGGCCTCAATAGACCCATGGAGACAAGTCGGCTGGAGGACGATGTATTGAATGGGGACGCAATTTGAGTGTTCCATCGTCATTAGGAGGCCCTGAACGTTACAATTAACTATCAGTTTTGCGTCCGATTCGATAATCTAGACTCACAGGAGAACGACCATAAGGTGCCCGAGGCAAGATTAGACCAATGGAGACAAGTCGGCTGTATGACGATGTATTGAATCTCGACGCAATTTGAGTGTTCCATCGTCATTAGGAGGCTCTGAACGTTCGAATTAACTATCAGTTATGAGTCCGAGTCGAAAACCAAGATTCACAGGAGAACGACCATAAGGTGCCCGAGGCAACAACAGACCCATGGAGACAAGTCGGCTGGAGGCCGATGTATTGAATCTCGACGCAATTTGAGTGTTCCATCGTCATTAGGAGGCCCTGAACGTTACAATTAACTATCAGTTTTGCGTCCGATTCGATAATCTAGACTCACAGGAGAATGACCATAAGGTGCCCGAGGCAGCAATAGACCCATGGAGACAAGTCGGTTGGAGGACGATGTATTTAATCGGGACGCAATTTGAGTGTACCATCGTCATTACGAGGCCCTGAACGTTACAATTAACTATCAGTTTTGCGTTCGATTCGATAATCTAGACTCACAGGAGGACGACCGTAAGGTGCGCGAGGCAGCAATAGACACTTGGATACAAGTCGGCTAGAGGACGATGTATTGAATCTCGACGCAATTTGAGTGTTCCATCGACATTAGGAGGCCCTGAACGTTTTAATTAATTATCAGTTTTGCGTCCGATTCTAAAATCTAGACTCACAGGAGAACGACCAATAGGTGCCCGAGGCAGCAATAGACCCATGGAGACAAGTCGGATGGAGGACGATGTATTGAATCTCGACGCAATTTGAGTGTTCCATCGTCATTAGGAGGCCCTGAACGTTCGAATTAACTATCAGTTATGAGTCCGAGTCGAAAACCAAGACTCACAGAAGAACGACCATAAGGTGCCCGAGGCAGCAATAGACCCATGGAGACAAGTCGGCTGGAGGACGATGTATTGAGTCGGGACGCAATTTGAGTGTTCCATTGTCATTAGGAGGCCCTAAACGTTACAATTAACTATCAGTTTTGCGTCCGATTCGATAATCTAGACTCACAGGAGAACGACCATAAGGTGCCCGAGGCAGCAATAGACCCCTCGAAGACAAGTCGGCTGGAGGACGATGTATTGAATCTCGACGCAATTTGAGTGTTCCATCGTCATTAGGAGGCCCTGAACGTTACAATTAACTATAAGTTTTGCGTCCGATTCGAAAATCTAGACTCACAGGAGAACGACCATAAGGTGCCCGAGGCAGCAATAGACCCATGGAGACAAGTCGGATGGAGGACGATGTATTGAATCTCGACGCAATTTGAGTGTTCCATCGTCTTTAGGAGGCCCTGAACGTTACAATTAACTATCAGTTTTGCGTCCGATTCGAAAATGTAGACTCACAGGAGAACGACCATAAGGTGCCCGAGGCAGCAATTGACCAATGGAGACAAGTCGGCTGGAGGACGATGTATTGAATCGGGACGCCATTTGAGTGTTTCATCGTAATTAGGAGGCCCTGAACGTTACAATTAACTATCAGTTTTGCGTCCGATTCAATAATCTAGACTCACAGGAGAACGACCATAAGGTGCCCGAGGAAGCAATAGACCCATAGAGACAGGTCGGCTAGAGGACGATGTATTGAATCGGGACGCAATTAGAGTGTTCCATCGTCATTAGGAGGTCCTGAGCGTTTCAATTAACTATCAGTTTTGCGTCCGATTCGATAATCTAGACTCACAGGAGAACGACAATAAAGTGCCCGAGGCAGCAATAGACCCATGGAGACAAGTCGGCTGGAGGACGATGTATTGAACCAGGACGCAATTTGAGTGTTCCATCGTCATTAGGAGGCACTGAACGTTAAAATTAGCATTCTGTTTTGCGTCCGATTCGATAATCTAGACTCACAGGAGAAAGACCATAAGGTGCCCCGAGGCAGCAATAGACCCATGAAGAGAAGTCGGCTCGAGGACGATGTATTGAATCGGGACGCTGTTTGAGTGTTCCATCGTCATTAGGAGGTCCTGATCGTTACAATTAACTATCAGTTTTGCGTCCGATTCGATAATCTAGACTCACAGGGCAACGACCATAAGGTGCCCGACGCCGCAATAGACCCATGGAGACAAGTCGGCTGGAGGACGATGTATTGAATCTCGACGCAATTTGAGTGTTCCATTGTCATTAGGAGGCCCTCAACGTTACAATTAACTACCAGTTTTGAGTCCGATTCGATAAACTAGACTCACAGGAGAACGACCATAAGGTGCCCGAGGCAGCGATAGACCCTTGGAGACAATTCGGCTGGAGGACGGTGTATTGAATCAGGACGCAATATGAGTGTTCCATCGTCATTAGGAGGCCCTGAACGTTACAATTAACTATCAGTTTTGCGTCCGATTCGATAATCTAGACTCACAGGTGGACGACCATAATGTGCGCGAGGCAGCAATAGACACTTGGATACAAGTCGGCTAGAGGACGATGTATCGAATCTCGACGCAATTTGAGTGTTCCATCGTCATTAGGAGGCCCTGAACGTTACAATTAATTATCAGTTTTGCGTCCGATTCTAAAATCTAGACTCACAGGAGAACGACCAATAGGTGCCCGAGGCAGCAATAGACCCATGGAGACAAGTCGGCTGGAGGACGATGTATTGAGTCGGGACGCATTTTGAGTGTTCCATCGTCATTAGGAGGCTCTGAACGTTACAATTAACTATCAGTTTTGCGTCCGATTCGATTATCTAGACTCACAGGAAAACGACCATAAGGTGCCCGAGGCAGCAATAGACCCCTCGAAGACATGTCGGCTGGAGGACGATGTATTTAATCTCGACGCAATTTGAGTGTTCCATCGTCATTAGGAGGCCCTGAACTTTACAATTAACTATAAGTTTTGCGTCCGATTCGAAAATCTAGACTCACAGGAGAACGACCATAAGGTGCCCGAGGCAGCAATGTACCCATGGAGACAAGTCGGATGGAGGACGATGTATTGAATCTCGACGCAATTTGAGTGTTCCATCGTCATTAGGAGGCCCTGAACGTTACAATTAACTATTAGTTTTGCGTCCGATTCGAAAATCTAGACTCAAAGGAGAACGACCATAAGGTGCACGAGGCAGCAATAGACACATGGAGACAAGTCGGCTGGAGGACGATGTATCGAATCGGGACGCAATTTGAGCGTTCCATCGTCATTAGGAGGCCCTGAACGTTACAATTAACTACCAGTTTTGCGTCCGATTCGAAAAGCTAGACTCACAGGAGAGCGACCATAAGGTGCCCGAGGCAGCAATGGACCCATGAAGACAAGTAGGCTGGAGGACGATGTATTGAATCGGGACGCAATTTGAGTGCTCCATCGTCATTAGGAGGCCCTGAACGTTACAATTAACTATCAGTTTTGCGTCCGATTCGATAATCTATGCTCACAGGAGAACGACCATTAGGTGCCCGAGGGGTAGCAATAGACCCTTGAAGACAAATCGGCTGGAGGACGATGTATTGAATCTCGACGCAATTTGAATCTTCCATCGTAATTAGGGGGACCTGAACGTTACAATTAACTATCAGTTTTGCGTCCGATTCGATAATCTAGACTCACAGGAGAACGACCATAGGGTGCCCGAGGCAGCAATAGACCCATGGAGACAAGTCGGCTGGAGGACGATGTATTGAATGGGGACGCAATTTGAGTGCTCCATCGTCATTAGGAGGCCCTGAACTTTACAATTAACTATCAGTTTTGCGTCCGATTCGATAATCTAGACTCACAGGAGAACGACCATAATGTGCCCGAGGCAGCAATAGACCCTTCGAAGACAAGTCGGCTGGAGGACGATGTATTGAATTTCGACGCAATTTGAGTGTTCCATCGTCATTAAGAGGCCCTGAACGTTACAATTAACTATCAGTTTTGCGTCCGATTCGATAATCTAGGCTCACAGGAGGACGACCATAAGGTGCGCGAGGCAGCAATAGTCACTTGGATACAAGTCGGCTAGAGGTCGATGTATTGAATCTCGACGCAATTTGAGTGTTCCATCGTCAATAGGAGGCCCTGAACGTTAAATTAATTATCAGTTTTGCGTCCGATTCTAAAATCTAGACTCACAGGAGAACGACCAATAGGTGCCCGAGGCAGCAATAGACCCATGGAGACAAGTCGGATGGAGGACGATGTATTGAATCTCGACGCAATTTGAGTGTTCCATCGTCATTAGGAGGCCCTGAACGTTCGAATTAACTATCAGTTATGAGTCCGAGTCGAAAACCAAGACTCACAGGAGAACGACCATAAGGTGCCCGAGGCAGCAATAGACCCATGGAGACAAGTCGGCTGGAGGACGATGTATTGAGTCGGGACGCAATTTGAGTGTTCCATCGTCATTAGGAGGCCCTGAACGTTACAATTAACTATCAGTTTTGCGTCCGATTCGATAATCTAGACTCGCAGGAGAACGACAATAAAGTGCCCGAGGCAGCAATAGACCCATGGAGACATATGGGCTGGAGGACGATGTATTGAACCGGGACGCAATTTGAGTGTTCCATCGTCATTAGGAGGCACTGAACGTTACAATTAGCTTTCAGTTTTGCGTCCGATTCGATAATCTAGACTTACAGGAGAACGACCAAAAGGTGCCCGAGCAGCAATAGATCCATGGAGACAAGTCGGCTGGAGGACGATGTATTGAATCGGGACGGAATTTGAGTGTTCCATCGTCATTAGGAGGCCCTGAACGTTACAATTAACTTTCAGTTTTGCGTCCGATTCGATAATCTAGACTCACAGGAGAACGACCATAACGTGCCCGAGACAGCAATAGACCCATGGAGACAAGTTGGCTGGAAGACGATGTATTGAATATCAACGCAATTTGAGTGTTCCATCGTCATTAAGAGGCCCTGAACGTTACAATTAACTATCAGTTTTGCGTCCGATTCGATAATCTAGACTCACAGGAGAACGACCATAAGGAGCCCGAGGCAGCAATAGACCCATGGAGACAAGTCGGCTGGAGGACGATGTATTGAATCGGGACGCAATTTGAGTATTCCATCGTCATTAGGAGGCCCTGAATGTTACAATTAACTATCAGTATTGCTTCCGATTCGATAACCTAGACTTACAGGAGAACGACCATAAGGTGCCCGAGGCAGCAATAGACCCATGAAGAGAAGTCGGCTGGAGGACGATCTATTGAATCGGGACGCTATTTGAGTGTTCCATCGTCATTAGGAGGTCCTGAACGTTACAATTAACTATCAGTTTAGCGTCCGATTCGATAATCTAGACTCACAGGGCAACGACCATAAGGTGCCCGAGACCGCAATAGACCCATGGAGACAAGTCGGCTGGAGGACGATGTATTGAATCTCGACGCAATTTGAGTGTTCTATCGTCATTAGGAGGCCCTCAACGTTACAATTAACTATCGGTTTTGCGTCTGATTCGATAAACTAGACTCACAGGAGAACGACCATAACGTGCCCGAGGCAGCGATAGACCCTTGGAGACAATTCGGCTGGAGGACGGTGTATTGAATCAGGACGCAATTTGAGTGTTCCATCGTCATTAGGAGGCCCTGAACGTTACAATTAATTATCAGTTTTGCGTCCGATTCTAAAATCTAGACTCACAGGAGAACGACCAATAGGTGCCCGAGGCAGCAATAGACCCATGGAGACAAGTCGGATGGAGGACGATGTATTGAATCTCGACGCAATTTGAGTGTTCCATCGTCATTAGGAGGCCCTGAACGTTCGAATTAACTATCAGTTATGAGTCCGAGTCGAAAACCAAGCCTCACAGGAGAACGACCATAAGGTGCCCGAGGCAGCAATAGACCCATGGAGACAAGTCGGCTGGAGGACGATGTATTGAGTCGGGACGCAATTTGAGTGTTCCATCGTCATTAGGAGGCCCTCAACGTTACAATTAACTATCAGTTTTGCGTCCGATTCGATAATCTAGACTCACAGGAGAAAGACCATAAGGTGCCCGAGGCAGCAATAGACCCCTCGAAGACAAGTCGGCTGGAGGACGATGTATAGAATCTCGACGCAATTTGAGTGTTCCATCGTCATTAGGAGGCCCTGAACGTTACAATTAACTATCAGTTTTGCGTCCGATTCGAAAATGTAGACTCGAAGGAGAACGACCATAAGGTGCCCAAGGCAGCAATAGACCAATGGAGACAAGTCGGCTGGAGGACGATGTATTGAATCGGGACGCCATTTGAGTGTTGCATCGTCATTAGCAGGCCCTGAACGTTACAATTAACTATCAGTTTTGCGTCCGATTCGATAATCTAGACTCACAGGAGAACGACCATAAGGTGCCCGAGGCAGCAATAGACCCATGGAGACAGGTCGGCTAGAGGACGATGTATTGAATCGGGACGCAATTTGAGTGTTCCATCGTCATTAGGAGGCACTGAACGTTACAATTAGCTTTCAGTTTTGCGTCCGATTCGATAATCTAGACTCACAGGAGAACGACCATAAGGTGCCCGAGCAGCAATAGACCCATGGAGACAAGTTGGCTGGAAGACGATGTATTGAATATCAACGCAATTTGAGAGTTCCATCGTCATTAAGAGGCCCTGAACGTTACAATTAACTATCTGTTTTGCGTCCGATTCGATAATCTACACTCACAGGAGAACGACCATAAGGTGCCCGAGGCAGCGATAGACCCTTGGAGACAAGTCGGCTGGAGGACGATGTATTGAATCGGCACGCAATTTAAGTATTCCATCGTCATTAGGAGGTCCTGAATGTTACAATTAACTATCAGTATTGCGTCCGATTCGATAACCTAGACTCACAGGAGAACGACCATAAGGTGCCCGAGGCAGCAATAGACCCATGAAGAGAAGTCGGCTGGAGTACGATGTATTGAATCGGGACGCTATTTGAGTGTCCCATCGTCATTAGGAGGTCCTGAACGTTACTATTAACTATCAGTTTTGCGTCCGATTCGATAATCTAGACTCACAGGGCAACGACCATTAGGTGCCCGAGGCCGCAATAGACCCATGGAGACAAGTCGGCTGGAGGACGATGTATTGAATCTCGACGCAATTTGAGTGTTCCATCGTCATTAGGAGGCCCTCAACGTTACAATTAACTATCAGTTTTGCGTCTGATTCGATAAACTAGACTCACAGGAGAACGACCATAAGGTGCCCGAGGCAGCGATAGACCCTTGGAGACAATTCGCCTGGAGGACGGTGTATTGAATCAGGACGCAATATGAGTGTTCCATCGTCATTAGGAGGCCCTGAACGTTACAATTAACTATCAGTTTTGCGTCCGATTCAATAATCTAGACTCACAGGAGAATGACCATAAGATGCCGGAGGCAGGAATAGACCCATGGAGACAAGTTGGCTGGAGGACGATGTATTGTATCTCGACGCGATTTGAGTGTTCCATCGTAATTAGGAGGCCCTGAACGTTACAATTAACTATCAGTTTTGGGTCCAATTCGATAATCTAGACTCACAGGAGAACGACCATAAGGTGCCCGAGGCAGCAATAGACCCATGGACACAAGTCGGCTGGAGGACGATGTATTGAATCTCGACGCAATTTGAGTGTTCCATCGTCATTAGGGGGCCCTGAACGTTACAATTAACTATCAGTTTCGCGGCCGATTCGATAATCTAGACTCACAGGAGAACGACCATAAGGTGTCCAAGGCAGCAATAGACCCATGGAGACAAGTCGGCTGGAGGACGATGTATTGAATGGGGACGCAATTTGAGTGTTCCATCATCATTAGGAGGCCCCGAACGTTACAATTAACTATCAGTATTGCGTCCGATTCGATAATCTAGACGCACAGGAGAACGACCATAAGGTGACCGAGGCAGCAATAGACCCATGAAGACAAGTCGGCTGGAGAACGATGTATTGAATCGGGACGCAATTTGAGTGTTCCATCATCATTAATAGGTCCTGAACGTTACGATTAACTATCAGTTTTGCGTCCGATTCGATAATCTAGGATCACAGGGCAACGACCATAAGGTGCCCGAGGCCGCAATTGACCCATGGAGACAAGTCGGCTAGAAGACGATGTATTGAATCTGGACGCAATTCGAGTGTTCCATCGTCATTAGGAGGCCCTGAACGTTACAATTAACTATCAATTTTGCGTCCGATTCGATAGACTCACAGGAGAACGACCATAAGGTGCCCGAGGCAGCAATAGACCCAGGGAGACAAGTCGGCTGGAGGACGATGTATTGAATCTCGACGCAATTTGAGTGTTCCATCGTCATTAGGAGGTCCTGAACGTTACAATTAACTATCAGTTTTGCGTCCGATTCGATAATCTAGACTCACAGGGCAACGACCATAAGGTGCTCAAGGCCGCAATAGACCCATGGAGACAAGTCGGCTGGAGGACGATGTATTGAATCTCGACGCAATTTGAGTGTTCCATCGTCATTAGGAGGGCCTGAGCGTTTCAATTAACTTACAGTTTTGCGTCCGATTCGATAATCTAGACTCACAGGAGAACGACCATAAGGTGCCCGAGGCAGCAATAGACCCATGGCCACAAGTCGGCTGGATGACGATGTATTGAATCTCGACGCAATTTGAGTGCTCCATCGTCATTAGGGGGCCCTGAACGTTACAATTATCTATCAGTTTCGCGTCCGTTTCGATAATCTAGACTCACAGGAGGACGACCATAAAGTGCCCGAGGCAGCAATAGACCCATGGAGACAAGTCGGCTAGAGGACGATGTATTGGATCGGGACGCAATTTGAGTGTTCCATCGTCATTAGGAGGCCCTGAACGTTGCAATTAACAATCAGTTTTGCGTCCGATTCGATAATCTAGACTCACAGGAGAACGACCATAAAGTGCCCGAGCAGCAATAGACCCATGGAGACAAGTCGGCTGGAGGACGATGTATTGAATCGGGACGCAATTTGAGTGTTCCATCGTAATTAGGAGGCCGTGAACGTCACAATTAACTATCAGTTTTGCGTCCGATTCGATAACCTAGACTCACAGGAGAACGACCATAAGGTGCCCGAGGCAGCAATAGACCCATGGGGAAAAGTTTTCTGGAGGACGATGTATTGAATCTCAACGCAATTTGAGTGTTCCATCGTCATTAAGAGACCCTAAACGTTACAATTAACTATCAGTTTTGCGTCCGATTCGACAATCTAGACTCACAGAGATCGTCAATAACGTGCCCGAGGCAGCAATAGACCCATGGACACAAGTCGGCTGGAGGACGATGTATTGAATCTCAACGCAATTTGAGTGTCCCATCGTCATTAGGAGGCCCTGAACGTTACAATTAACTATCAGTTTTGCGTCCGATTCGATAATCTAGACTCACAGGAGAACGACCATAAGGTGCCCGAGGCAGCAATAGACCCATGGAGACAAGTCGGCTGGAGGACAATGTATTGAATCGGGACGCAATTTGAGTGTTCCATCGTCATTAGGAGGCCCCGAACGTTACAATTAACTATCAGTATTGCGTCCGATTCGATAATCTAGACTCACAGGAGAACGACCATAAGGTGACCGAGGCAGCAATAGACCCATGAAGACAAGTCGGCTGGAGGACGATGTATTGAATCGGGACGCAATTTGAGTGTTCCGTCATCATTAATAGGTCCTGAACGTTACAATTAACTATCAGTTTTGCGTCCGATTCGATAATCTAGGATCACAGGGCAACGACCATAAGGTGCCCGAGGCCGCAATAGACCCATGGAGACAAGTCGGCTGGAAGACGATGTATTGAATCTGGACGCAATTCGAGTTTTCCATCGTCATTAGGGGGCCCTGAACGTTACAATTAACTATCAGTTTTGCGTCCGATTCGATAATCTAGACTCACAGGAGAATGACCATAAGGTGCCCGAGGCAGCAATAGACCAATGGAGACAAGTCGGTTGGAGGACGATGTATTTAATCGGGACGCAATTTGAGTGAACCATCGTCATTAGGAGGCCCTGAACGTTACAATTAACTATCAGTTTTGCGTCCGATTCGATAATCTATGCTCACAGGAGAACGACCATAAGGTGCCCGAGGGGTAGCAATAGACCCTTGAAGACAAATCGGCTGGAGGACGATGTATTGAATCTCGACGCAATTTGAATCTTCCATCGTAATTAGGAGGACCTGAACGTTACAATTAACTATCAGTTTTGCGTCCGATTCGATAATCTAGACTCACAGGAGAACGACCATAAGGTGCCCGAGGCAGCAATAGACCCATGGAGACAAGTCGGCTGGAGGACGATGTATTGAATCGGGACGCAATTTGAGTGTTCCATCGTCATTAGGAGGCCCTGAACGTTACAATTAACTATCAGTTTTGCGTCCGATTCGATAATCTAGACTCACAGGAGAACGACCATAAGGTGCTCGAGGCAGCAATAGACCCATGGAGACAAGTCGGCTGGAGGACGATGTATTGAATGGAGACGCAATTTGAGTGTTCCATCGTCATTAGGAGGCCCTGAACGTTACAATTAACTATCAGTTTTGCGTCCGATTCGATAATCTAGACTCACAGGAGAACGACCATAAGGTGCCCGAGGCAAGATTAGACCAATGGAGACAAGTCGGCTGGAGGACGATGTATTGAATCTCGACGCAATTTGAGTGTTCCATCGTCATTAGGAGGCCCTGAACGTTACAATTAACTATCAGTTTTGCGTCCGATTCGATAATCTAGACTCACAGGAGAATGACCATAAGGTGCCCGAGGCAGCAATAGACCAATGGAGACAAGTCGGTTGGAGGACGATGTATTTAATCGGGACGCAATTTGAGTGAACCATCGTCATTAGGAGGCCCTAAACGTTACAATTAACTATCAGTTTTGCGTCCGATTCGATAATCTAGACTCACAGGAGAACGACCATAATGTGCCCGAGGCAGCAATAGACCCCTCGAAGACAAGTCGGCTGGAGGACGATGTATTGAATTTCGACGCAATTTGAGTGTTCCATCGTCATTAGGAGGCCCTGAACGTTACAATTAACTATCAGTTTTGCGTCCGATTCGATAATTTAGACTCACAGGAGGACGACCATAAGGTGCGCGAGGCAGCAATAGACACTTGGATACAAGTTGGCTAGAGGTCGATGTATTGAATCTCGACGCAATTTGAGTGTTCCATCGTCATTAGGAGGCCCTGAACGTTACAATTAATTATCAGTTTTGCGTCCGATTCTAAAATCTAGACTCACAGGAGAACGACCAATAGGTGCCCGAGGCAGCAATAGACCCATGGAGACAAGTCGGATGGAGGACAATGTATTGAATCTCGACGAAATTTGAGTGTTCCATCGTCATTAGGAGGCCCTGAACGTTCGAATTAACTATCAGTTATGAGTCCGAGTCGAAAACCAAGACTCACAGGAGAACGACCATAAGGTGCCCGAGGCAGCAATAGACCAATGGAGACAAGTCGGCTGGAGGACGATGTATTGAGTCGGGACGCAATTTGAGTGTTCCATCGTCATTAGGAGGCCCTGAACGTTACAATTAACTACCAGTTTTGCGTCCGATTCGATAATCTAGACTCGCAGGAGAACGACAATAAAGTGCTCGAGGCAGCAATAGACCCATGGAGACAAGTGGGCTGGAGGACGATGTATCGAACCGGGACGCAATTTGAGTGTTCCATCGTCATTAGGAGGCACTGAACGTTACAATTAGCTTTCAGTTTTGCGTCCGATTCGATAATCCAGACTTACAGGAGAACGACCAAAAGGTGCCCGAGCAGCAATAGATCCATGGAGACAAGTCGGCTGGAGGACGATGTATTGAATCGGGACGGAATTTGAGTGTTCCATCGTCATTAGGAGGCCCTGAACGTTACAATTAGCTTTCAGTTTTGCGTCCGATTCGATAATCTATGCTCACAGGAGAACGACCATAAGGTGCCCGAGAGGTAGCAATAGGCCCTTGAAGACAATTCGGCTGGAAGACGATGTATTGAATCTCGACGCAATTTGAATCTTCCATCGTAATTAGGAGGACCTGAACGTTACAATTAACTATCAGTTTTGCGTCCGATTCGATAATCTAGACTCACAGGAGAACGACCATAAGGTGCCCGAGGCAGCAATAGACCCATGGAGACAAGTCGGCTGGAGGACGATGTATTGAATCGGGACGCAATTTGAGTGTTCCATCGTCATTAGGAGGCCCTGAACGTTACAATTAACTATCAGTTTTGCGTCCGATTCGATAATCTAGACTCACAGGAGAACGACCATAAGGTGCTCGAGGCAGCAATAGACCCATGGAGACAAGTCGGCTGGAGGACGATGTATTGAATGGAGACGCAATTTGAGTGTTCCATCGTCATTAGGAGGCCCTGAACGTTACAATTAACTTTCAGTTTTGCGTCCGATTCGATAATCTAGACTCACAGGAGAACGACCATAACGTGCCCGAGACAGCAATAGACCCATGGAGACAAGTTGGCTGGAAGACGATGTATTGAATATCAACGCAATTTGAGTGTTCCATCGTCATTAAGAGGCCCTGAACGTTACAATTAACTATCAGTTTTGCGTCCGATTCGATAATCTAGACTCACAGGAGAACGACCATAAGGAGCCCGAGGCAGCAATAGACCCATGGAGACAAGTCGGCTGGAGGACGATGTATTGAATCGGGACGCAATTTGAGTATTCCATCGTCATTAGGAGGCCCTGAATGTTACAATTAACTATCAGTATTGCTTCCGATTCGATAACCTAGACTTACAGGAGAACGACCATAAGGTGCCCGAGGCAGCAATAGACCCATGAAGAGAAGTCGGCTGGAGGACGATCTATTGAATCGGGACGCTATTTGAGTGTTCCATCGTCATTAGGAGGTCCTGAACGTTACAATTAACTATCAGTTTAGCGTCCGATTCGATAATCTAGACTCACAGGGCAACGACCATAAGGTGCCCGAGACCGCAATAGACCCATGGAGACAAGTCGGCTGGAGGACGATGTATAGAATCTCGAGCAATTTGAGTGTTCTATCGTCATTAGGAGGCCCTCAACGTTACAATTAACTATCGGTTTTGCGTCTGATTCGATAAACTAGACTCACAGGAGAACGACCATAACGTGCCCGAGGCAGCGATAGACCCTTGGAGACAATTCGGCTGGAGGACGGTGTATTGAATCAGGACGCAATATGAGTGTTCCATCGTCATTAGGAGGCCCTGAACGTTACAATTAATTATCAGTTTTGCGTCCGATTCTAAAATCTAGACTCACAGGAGAACGACCAATAGGTGCCCGAGGCAGCAATAGACCCATGGAGACAAGTCGGATGGAGGACGATGTATTGAATCTCGACGCAATTTGAGTGTTCCATCGTCATTAGGAGGCCCTGAACGTTCGAATTAACTATCAGTTATGTGTCCGAGTCGAAAACCAAGCCTCACAGGAGAACGACCATAAGGTGCCCGAGGCAGCAATAGACCCATGGAGACAAGTCGGCTGGAGGACGATGTATTGAGTCGGGACGCAATTTGAGTGTTCCATCGTCATTAGGAGGCCCTCAACGTTACAATTAACTATCAGTTTTGCGTCCGATTCGATAATCTAGACTCACAGGAGAAAGACCATAAGGTGCCCGAGGCAGCAATAGACCCCTCGAAGACAAGTCGGCTGGAGGACGATGTATAGAATCTCGACGCAATTTGAGTGTTCCATCGTCATTAGGAGGCCCTGAACGTTACAATTAACTATCAGTTTTGCGTCCGATTCGAAAATGTAGACTCGAAGGAGAACGACCATAAGGTGCCCAAGGCAGCAATAGACCAATGGAGACAAGTCGGCTGGAGGACGATGTATTGAATCGGGACGCCATTTGAGTGTTGCATCGTCATTAGCAGGCCCTGAACGTTACAATTAACTATCAGTTTTGCGTCCGATTCGATAATCTAGACTCACAGGAGAACGACCATAAGGTGCCCGAGGCAGCAATAGACCCATGGAGACAAGTCGGCTGGAGGACGATGTATTGAATCGGGACGCAATTTGAGTGTTCCATCGTCATTAGGAGGCCCTGAACGTTACAATTAACTATCAGTTTTGCGTCCGATTCGATAATCTATGCTCACAGGAGAACGACCATAAGGTGCCCGAGGGGTAGCAATAGACCCTTGAAGACAAATCGGCTGGAGGACGATGTATTGAATCTCGACGCAATTTGAATCTTCCATCGTAATTAGGAGGACCTGAACGTTACAATTAACTATCAGTTTTGCGTCCGATTCGATAATCTAGACTCACAGGAGAACGACCATAAGGTGCCCGAGGCAGCAATAGACCCATGGAGACAAGTCGGCTGGAGGACGATGTATTGAATCGGGACGCAATTTGAGTGTTCCATCGTCATTAGGAGGCCCTGAACGTTACAATTAACTATCAGTTTTGCGTCCGATTCGATAATCTAGACTCACAGGAGAACGACCATAAGGTGCTCGAGGCAGCAATAGACCCATGGAGACAAGTCGGCTGGAGGACGATGTATTGAATGGAGACGCAATTTGAGTGTTCCATCGTCATTAGGAGGCCCTGAACGTTACAATTAACTATCAGTTTTGCGTCCGATTCGATAATCTAGACTCACAGGAGAACGACCATAAGGTGCCCGAGGCAAGATTAGACCAATGGAGACAAGTCGGCTGGAGGACGATGTATTGAATCTCGACGCAATTTGAGTGTTCCATCGTCATTAGGAGGCCCTGAACGTTACAATTAACTATCAGTTTTGCGTCCGATTCGATAATCTAGACTCACAGGAGAATGACCATAAGGTGCCCGAGGCAGCAATAGACCAATGGAGACAAGTCGGTTGGAGGACGATGTATTTAATCGGGACGCAATTTGAGTGAACCATCGTCATTAGGAGGCCCTAAACGTTACAATTAACTATCAGTTTTGCGTCCGATTCGATAATCTAGACTCACAGGAGAACGACCATAATGTGCCCGAGGCAGCAATAGACCCCTCGAAGACAAGTCGGCTGGAGGACGATGTATTGAATTTCGACGCAATTTGAGTGTTTCATCGTCATTAGGAGGCCCTGAACGTTACAATTAACTATCAGTTTTGCGTCCGATTCGATAATTTAGACTCACAGGAGGACGACCATAAGGTGCGCGAGGCAGCAATAGACACTTGGATACAAGTTGGCTAGAGGTCGATGTATTGAATCTCGACGCAATTTGAGTGTTCCATCGTCATTAGGAGGCCCTGAACGTTACAATTAATTATCAGTTTTGCGTCCGATTCTAAAATCTAGACTCACAGGAGAACGACCAATAGGTGCCCGAGGCAGCAATAGACCCATGGAGACAAGTCGGATGGAGGACAATGTATTGAATCTCGACGAAATTTGAGTGTTCCATCGTCATTAGGAGGCCCTGAACGTTCGAATTAACTATCAGTTATGAGTCCGAGTCGAAAACCAAGACTCACAGGAGAACGACCATAAGGTGCCCGAGGCAGCAATAGACCAATGGAGACAAGTCGGCTGGAGGACGATGTATTGAGTCGGGACGCAATTTGAGTGTTCCATCGTCATTAGGAGGCCCTGAACGTTACAATTAACTACCAGTTTTGCGTCCGATTCGATAATCTAGACTCGCAGGAGAACGACAATAAAGTGCTCGAGGCAGCAATAGACCCATGGAGACAAGTGGGCTGGAGGACGATGTATCGAACCGGGACGCAATTTGAGTGTTCCATCGTCATTAGGAGGCACTGAACGTTACAATTAGCTTTCAGTTTTGCGTCCGATTCGATAATCCAGACTTACAGGAGAACGACCAAAAGGTGCCCGAGCAGCAATAGATCCATGGAGACAAGTCGGCTGGAGGACGATGTATTGAATCGGGACGGAATTTGAGTGTTCCATCGTCATTAGGAGGCCCTGAACGTTACAATTAGCTTTCAGTTTTGCGTCCGATTCGATAATCTATGCTCACAGGAGAACGACCATAAGGTGCCCGAGAGGTAGCAATAGGCCCTTGAAGACAATTCGGCTGGAAGACGATGTATTGAATCTCGACGCAATTTGAATCTTCCATCGTAATTAGGAGGACCTGAACGTTACAATTAACTATCAGTTTTGCGTCCGATTCGATAATCTAGACTCACAGGAGAACGACCATAAGGTGCCCGAGGCAGCAATAGACCCATGGAGACAAGTCGGCTGGAGGACGATGTATTGAATCGGGACGCAATTTGAGTGTTCCATCGTCATTAGGAGGCCCTGAACGTTACAATTAACTATCAGTTTTGCGTCCGATTCGATAATCTAGACTCACAGGAGAACGACCATAAGGTGCTCGAGGCAGCAATAGACCCATGGAGACAAGTCGGCTGGAGGACGATGTATTGAATGGAGACGCAATTTGAGTGTTCCATCGTCATTAGGAGGCCCTGAACGTTACAATTAACTTTCAGTTTTGCGTCCGATTCGATAATCTAGACTCACAGGAGAACGACCATAACGTGCCCGAGACAGCAATAGACCCATGGAGACAAGTTGGCTGGAAGACGATGTATTGAATATCAACGCAATTTGAGTGTTCCATCGTCATTAAGAGGCCCTGAACGTTACAATTAACTATCAGTTTTGCGTCCGATTCGATAATCTAGACTCACAGGAGAACGACCATAAGGAGCCCGAGGCAGCAATAGACCCATGGAGACAAGTCGGCTGGAGGACGATGTATTGAATCGGGACGCAATTTGAGTATTCCATCGTCATTAGGAGGCCCTGAATGTTACAATTAACTATCAGTATTGCTTCCGATTCGATAACCTAGACTTACAGGAGAACGACCATAAGGTGCCCGAGGCAGCAATAGACCCATGAAGAGAAGTCGGCTGGAGGACGATCTATTGAATCGGGACGCTATTTGAGTGTTCCATCGTCATTAGGAGGTCCTGAACGTTACAATTAACTATCAGTTTAGCGTCCGATTCGATAATCTAGACTCACAGGGCAACGACCATAAGGTGCCCGAGACCGCAATAGACCCATGGAGACAAGTCGGCTGGAGGACGATGTATTGAATCTCGAGCAATTTGAGTGTTCTATCGTCATTAGGAGGCCCTCAACGTTACAATTAACTATCGGTTTTGCGTCTGATTCGATAAACTAGACTCACAGGAGAACGACCATAACGTGCCCGAGGCAGCGATAGACCCTTGGAGACAATTCGGCTGGAGGACGGAGTATTGAATCAGGACGCAATATGAGTGTTCCATCGTCATTAGGAGGCCCTGAACGTTACAATTAATTATCAGTTTTGCGTCCGATTCTAAAATCTAGACTCACAGGAGAACGACCAATAGGTGCCCGAGGCAGCAATAGACCCATGGAGACAAGTCGGATGGAGGACGATGTATTGAATCTCGACGCAATTTGAGTGTTCCATCGTCATTAGGAGGCCCTGAACGTTCGAATTAACTATCAGTTATGAGTCCGAGTCGAAAACCAAGCCTCACAGGAGAACGACCATAAGGTGCCCGAGGCAGCAATAGACCCATGGAGACAAGTCGGCTGGAGGACGATGTATTGAGTCGGGACGCAATTTGAGTGTTCCATCGTCATTAGGAGGCCCTCAACGTTACAATTAACTATCAGTTTTGCGTCCGATTCGATAATCTAGACTCACAGGAGAAAGACCATAAGGTGCCCGAGGCAGCAATAGACCCCTCGAAGACAAGTCGGCTGGAGGACGATGTATAGAATCTCGACGCAATTTGAGTGTTCCATCGTCATTAGGAGGCCCTGAACGTTACAATTAACTATCAGTTTTGCGTCCGATTCGAAAATGTAGACTCGAAGGAGAACGACCATAAGGTGCCCAAGGCAGCAATAGACCAATGGAGACAAGTCGGCTGGAGGACGATGTATTGAATCGGGACGCCATTTGAGTGTTGCATCGTCATTAGCAGGCCCTGAACGTTACAATTAACTATCAGTTTTGCGTCCGATTCGATAATCTAGACTCACAGGAGAACGACCATAAGGTGCCCGAGGCAGCAATAGACCCATGGAGACAGGTCGGCTAGAGGACGATGTATTGAATCGGGACGCAATTTGAGTGTTCCATCGTCATTAGGAGGCACTGAACGTTACAATTAGCTTTCAGTTTTGCGTCCGATTCGATAATCTAGACTCACAGGAGAACGACCATAAGGTGCCCGAGCAGCAATAGACCCATGGAGACAAGTTGGCTGGAAGACGATGTATTGAATATCAACGCAATTTGAGAGTTCCATCGTCATTAAGAGGCCCTGAACGTTACAATTAACTATCTGTTTTGCGTCCGATTCGATAATCTACACTCACAGGAGAACGACCATAAGGTGCCCGAGGCAGCGATAGACCCTTGGAGACAAGTCGGCTGGAGGACGATGTATTGAATCGGCACGCAATTTAAGTATTCCATCGTCATTAGGAGGTCCTGAATGTTACAATTAACTATCAGTATTGCGTCCGATTCGATAACCTAGACTCACAGGAGAACGACCATAAGGTGCCCGAGGCAGCAATAGACCCATGAAGAGAAGTCGGCTGGAGTACGATGTATTGAATCGGGACGCTATTTGAGTGTCCCATCGTCATTAGGAGGTCCTGAACGTTACTATTAACTATCAGTTTTGCGTCCGATTCGATAATCTAGACTCACAGGGCAACGACCATTAGGTGCCCGAGGCCGCAATATACCCATGGAGACAAGTCGGCTGGAAGACGATGTATTGAATCTCGACGCAATTTGAGTGTTCCATCGTCATTAGGAGGCCCTCAACGTTACAATTAACTATCAGTTTTGCGTCTGATTCGATAAACTAGACTCACAGGAGAACGACCATAAGGTGCCCGAGGCAGCGATAGACCCTTGGAGACAATTCGCCTGGAGGACGGTGTATTGAATCAGGACGCAATATGAGTGTTCCATCGTCATTAGGAGGCCCTGAACGTTACAATTAACTATCAGTTTTGCGTCCGATTCAATAATCTAGACTCACAGGAGAATGACCATAAGATGCCGGAGGCAGGAATAGACCCATGGAGACAAGTTGGCTGGAGGACGATGTATTGTATCTCGACGCGATTTCAGTGTTCCATCGTAATTAGGAGGCCCTGAACGTTACAATTAACTATCAGTTTTGGGTCCAATTCGATAATCTAGACTCACAGGAGAACGACCATAAGGTGCCCGAGGCAGCAATAGACCCATGGACACAAGTCGGCTGGAGGACGATGTATTGAATCTCGACGCAATTTGAGTGTTCCATCGTCATTAGGGGGCCCTGAACGTTACAATTAACTATCAGTTTCGCGGCCGATTCGATAATCTAGACTCACAGGAGAACGACCATAAGGTGTCCAAGGCAGCAATAGACCCATGGAGACAAGTCGGCTGGAGGACTATGTATTGAATGGGGACGCAATTTGAGTGTTCCATCATCATTAGGAGGCCCCGAACGTTACAATTAACTATCAGTATTGCGTCCGATTCGATAATCTAGACGCACAGGAGAACGACCATAAGGTGACCGAGGCAGCAATAGACCCATGAAGACAAGTCGGCTGGAGAACGATGTATTGAATCGGGACGCAATTTGAGTGTTCCATCATCATTAATAGGTCCTGAACGTTACGATTAACTATCAGTTTTGCGTCCGATTCGATAATCTAGGATCACAGGGCAACGACCATAAGGTGCCCGAGGCCGCAATAGACCCATGGAGACAAGTCGGCTGGAAGACGATGTATTGAATCTGGACGCAATTCGAGTGTTCCATCGTCATTAGGAGGCCCTGAACGTTACAATTAACTATCAATTTTGCGTCCGATTCGATAGACTCACAGGAGAACGACCATAAGGTGCCCGAGGCAGCAATAGACCCAGGGAGACAAGTCGGCTGGAGGACGATGTATTGAATCTCGACGCAATTTGAGTGTTCCATCGTCATTAGGAGGTCCTGAACGTTACAATTAACTATCAGTTTTGCGTCCGATTCGATAATCTAGACTCACAGGGCAACGACCATAAGGTGCTCAAGGCCGCAATAGACCCATGGAGACAAGTCGGCTGGAGGACGATGTATTGAATCTCGACGCAATTTGAGTGTTCCATCGTCATTAGGAGGGCCTGAGCGTTTCAATTAACTTACAGTTTTGCGTCCGATTCGATAATCTAGACTCACAGGAGAACGACCATAAGGTGCCCGAGGCAGCAATAGACCCATGGCCACAAGTCGGCTGGATGACGATGTATTGAATCTCGACGCTATTTGAGTGCTCCATCGTCATTAGGGGGCCCTGAACGTTACAATTATCTATCAGTTTCGCGTCCGTTTCGATAATCTAGACTCACAGGAGGACGACCATAAAGTGCCCGAGGCAGCAATAGACCCATGGAGACAAGTCGGCTAGAGGACGATGTATTGGATCGGGACGCAATTTGAGTGTTCCATCGTCATTAGGAGGCCCTGAACGTTGCAATTAACAATCAGTTTTGCGTCCGATTCGATAATCTAGACTCACAGGAGAACGACCATAAAGTGCCCGAGCAGCAATAGACCCATGGAGACAAGTCGGCTGGAGGACGATGTATTGAATCGGGACGCAATTTGAGTGTTCCATCGTAATTAGGAGGCCGTGAACGTCACAATTAACTATCAGTTTTGCGTCCGATTCGATAATCTAGACTCACAGGAGAACGACCATAAGGTGCCCGAGGCAGCAATAGACCCATGGGGAAAAGTTTTCTGGAGGACGATGTATTGAATCTCAACGCAATTTGAGTGTTCCATCGTCATTAAGAGACCCTAAACGTTACAATTAACTATCAGTTTTGCGTCCGATTCGACAATCTAGACTCACAGAGATCGTCAATAACGTGCCCGAGGCAGCAATAGACCCATGGACACAAGTCGGCTGGAGGACGATGTATTGAATCTCAACGCAATTTGAGTGTCCCATCGTCATTAGGAGGCCCTGAACGTTACAATTAACTATCAGTTTTGCGTCCGATTCGATAATCTAGACTCACAGGAGAACGACCATAAGGTGCCCGAGGCAGCAGTAGACCCATGGAGACAAGTCGGCTGGAGGACAATGTATTGAATCGGGACGCAATTTGAGTGTTCCATCGTCATTAGGAGGCCCCGAACGTTACAATTAACTATCAGTATTGCGTCCGATTCGATAATCTAGACTCACAGGAGAACGACCATAAGGTGACCGAGGCAGCAATAGACCCATGAAGACAAGTCGGCTGGAGGACGATGTATTGAATCGGGACGCAATTTGAGTGTTCCGTCATCATTAATAGGTCCTGAACGTTACAATTAACTATCAGTTTTGCGTCCGATTCGATAATCTAGGATCACAGGGCAACGACCATAAGGTGCCCGAGGCCGCAATAGACCCATGGAGACAAGTCGGCTGGAAGACGATGTATTGAATCTGGACGCAATTCGAGTTTTCCATCGTCATTAGGGGGCCCTGAACGTTACAATTAACTATCAGTTTTGCGTCCGATTCGATAATCTAGACTCACAGGAGAATGACCATAAGGTGCCCGAGGCAGCAATAGACCAATGGAGACAAGTCGGTTGGAGGACGATGTATTTAATCGGGACGCAATTTGAGTGAACCATCGTCATTAGGAGGCCCTGAACGTTACAATTAACTATCAGTTTTGCGTCCGATTCGATAATCTATGCTCACAGGAGAACGACCATAAGGTGCCCGAGGGGTAGCAATAGACCCTTGAAGACAAATCGGCTGGAGGACGATGTATTGAATCTCGACGCAATTTGAATCTTCCATCGTAATTAGGAGGACCTGAACGTTACAATTAACTATCAGTTTTGCGTCCGATTCGATAATCTAGACTCACAGGAGAACGACCATAAGGTGCCCGAGGCAGCAATAGACCCATGGAGACAAGTCGGCTGGAGGACGATGTATTGAATCGGGACGCAATTTGAGTGTTCCATCGTCATTAGGAGGCCCTGAACGTTACAATTAACTATCAGTTTTGCGTCCGATTCGATAATCTAGACTCACAGGAGAACGACCATAAGGTGCTCGAGGCAGCAATAGACCCATGGAGACAAGTCGGCTGGAGGACGATGTATTGAATGGAGACGCAATTTGAGTGTTCCATCGTCATTAGGAGGCCCTGAACGTTACAATTAACTATCAGTTTTGCGTCCGATTCGATAATCTAGACTCACAGGAGAACGACCATAAGGTGCCCGAGGCAAGATTAGACCAATGGAGACAAGTCGGCTGGAGGACGATGTATTGAATCTCGACGCAATTTGAGTGTTCCATCGTCATTAGGAGGCCCTGAACGTTACAATTAACTATCAGTTTTGCGTCCGATTCGATAATCTAGACTCACAGGAGAATGACCATAAGGTGCCCGAGGCAGCAATAGACCAATGGAGACAAGTCGGTTGGAGGACGATGTATTTAATCGGGACGCAATTTGAGTGAACCATCGTCATTAGGAGGCCCTAAACGTTACAATTAACTATCAGTTTTGCGTCCGATTCGATAATCTAGACTCACAGGAGAACGACCATAATGTGCCCGAGGCAGCAATAGACCCCTCGAAGACAAGTCGGCTGGAGGACGATGTATTGAATTTCGACGCAATTTGAGTGTTCCATCGTCATTAGGAGGCCCTGAACGTTACAATTAACTATCAGTTTTGCGTCCGATTCGATAATCTAGACTCACAGGAGGACGACCATAAGGTGCGCGAGGCAGCAATAGACACTTGGATACAAGTCGGCTAGAGGTCGATGTATTGAATCTCGACGCAATTTGAGTGTTCCATCGTCATTAGGAGGCCCTGAACGTTACAATTAATTATCAGTTTTGCGTCCGATTCTAAAATCTAGACTCACAGGAGAACGACCAATAGGTGCCCGAGGCAGCAATAGACCCATGGAGACAAGTCGGATGGAGGACGATGTATTGAATCTCGACGAAGTTTGAGTGTTCCATCGTCATTAGGAGGCCCTGAACGTTCGAATTAACTATCAGTTATGAGTCCGAGTCGAAAACCAAGACTCACAGGAGAACGACCATAAGGTGCCCGAGGCAGCAATAGACCAATGGAGACAAGTCGGCTGGAGGACGATGTATTGAGTCGGGACGCAATTTGAGTGTTCCATCGTCATTAGGAGGCCCTGAACGTTACAATTAACTACCAGTTTTGCGTCCGATTCGATAATCTAGACTCGCAGGAGAACGACAATAAAGTGCTCGAGGCAGCAATAGACCCATGGAGACAAGTGGGCTGGAGGACGATGTATCGAACCGGGACGCAATTTGAGTGTTCCATCGTCATTAGGAGGCACTGAACGTTACAATTAGCTTTCAGTTTTGCGTCCGATTCGATAATCCAGACTTACAGGAGAACGACCAAAAGGTGCCCGAGCAGCAATAGATCCATGGAGACAAGTCGGCTGGAGGACGATGTATTGAATCGGGACGGAATTTGAGTGTTCCATCGTCATTAGGAGGCCCTGAACGTTACAATTAGCTTTCAGTTTTGCGTCCGATTCGATAATCTATGCTCACAGGAGAACGACCATAAGGTGCCCGAGAGGTAGCAATAGGCCCTTGAAGACAATTCGGCTGGAAGACGATGTATTGAATCTCGACGCAATTTGAATCTTCCATCGTAATTAGGAGGACGTGAACGTTACAATTAACTATCAGTTTTGCGTCCGATTCGATAATCTAGACTCACAGGAGAACGACCATAAGGTGCCCGAGGCAGCAATAGACCCATGGAGACAAGTCGGCTGGAGGACGATGTATTGAATCGGGACGCAATTTGAGTGTTCCATCGTCATTAGGAGGCCCTGAACGTTACAATTAACTATCAGTTTTGCGTCCGATTCGATAATCTAGACTCACAGGAGAACGACCATAAGGTGCTCGAGGCAGCAATAGACCCATGGAGACAAGTCGGCTGGAGGACGATGTATTGAATGGAGACGCAATTTGAGTGTTCCATCGTCATTAGGAGGCCCTGAACTTTACAATTAACTATCAGTTTTGCGTCCGATTCGAAAATCTAGACTCACAGGAGAACGACCATAAGGTGCCCGAGGCAAGATTAGACCAATGGAGACAAGTCGGCTGGAGGACGATGTATTGAATCTCGACGCAATTTGAGTGTTCCATCGTCATTAGGAGGCCCTGAACGTTACAATTAACTATCAGTTTTGCGTCCGATTCGATAATCTAGACTCACAGGAGAACGACCATAATGTGCACGAGGCAGCAATAGACCCCTCGAAGACAAGTCGGCTGGAGGACGATGTATTGAATTTCGACGCAATTTGAGTGTTCCATCGTCATTAGGAGGCCCTGAACGTTACAATTAACTATCAGTTTTGCGTCCGATTCGATAATCTAGACTCACAGGAGGACGACCATAAGGTGCGCGAGGCAGCAATAGACACTTGGATACAAGTCGGCTAGAGGTCGATGTATTGAATCTCGACGCAATTTGAGTGTTCCATCGTCATTAGGAGGCCCTGAACGTTACAATTAATTAAAAGTTTTGCGTCCGATTCTAAAATCTAGACTCACAGGAGAACGACCAATAGGTGCCCGAGGCAGCAAGAGACCCATGGAGACAAGTCGGATGGAGGACGATGTATTGAATCTCGACGAAATTTGAGTGTTCCGTCGTCATTAGGAGGCCCTGAACGTTCGAATTAACTATCAGTTATGAGTCCGAGTCGAAAACCAAGACTCACAGGAGAACGACCATAAGGTGCCCGAGGCAGCAATAGACCCATGGAGACAAGTCGGCTGGAGGACGATGTATTGAGTCGGGACGCAATTTGAGTGTTCCATCGTCATTAGGAGGCCCTGAACGTTACAATTAACTACCAGTTTTGCGTCCGATTCGATAATCTAGACTCGCAGGAGAACGACAATAAAGTGCCCGAGGCAGCAATAGACCCATGGAGACAAGTGGGCTGGAATACGATGTATCGAACCGGGACGCAATTTGAGTGTTCCATCGTCATTAGGAGGCACTGAACGTTACAATTAGCTTTCAGTTTTGCGTCCGATTCGATAATCTAGACTTACAGGAGAACGACCAAAAGGTGCCCGAGCAGCAATAGATCCATGGAGACAAGTCGGCTGGAGGACGATGTATTGAATCGGGACGGAATTTGAGTGTTCCATCGTCATTAGGAGGCCCTGAACGTTACAATTAACTTTCAGTTTTGCGTCCGATTCGATAATCTAGACTCACAGGAGAACGACCATAACGTGCCCGAGACAGCAATAGACCCATGGAGACAAGTTGGCTGGAAGACGATGTATTGAATATCAACGCAATTTGAGTGTTCCATCGTCATTAAGAGGCCCTGAACGTTACAATTAACTATCAGTTTTGCGTCCGATTCGATACTCTAGACTCACAGGAGAACGACCATAAGGAGCCCGAGGCAGCAATAGACCCATGGAGACAAGTCGGCTGGAGGACGATGTATTGAATCGGGACGCAATTTGAGTATTCCATCGTCATTAGGAGGCCCTGAATGTTACAATTAACTATCAGTATTGCTTCCGATTCGATAACCTAGACTTACAGGAGAACGACCATAAGGTGCCCGAGGCAGCAATAGACCCATGAAGAGAAGTCGGCTGGAGGACGATCTATTGAATCGGGACGCAATTTGAGTGTTCCATCGTCATTAGGAGGCCCTGATCGTTACAATTAACTATCAGTTTTGCGTCCGATTCGATAATCTAGACTCACAGGAGAACGACCATAAGGTGCTCGAGGCAGCAATAGACCCATGGAGACAAGTCGGCTGGGGGACGATGTATAGAATGGAGACGCAATTTGAGTGTTCCATCGTCATTAGGGGGCCCTGAACTTTACAATTAACTATCAATTTTGCGTCCGATTCGATAATCTAGACTCACAGGAGAACGACCACAAGGTGCCCGAGGCAAGATTAGACCAATGGAGACAAGTCGGCTGGAGGACGATGTATTGAATCTCGACGCAATTTGAGTGTTCCATCGTCATTAGGAGGCCCTGAACGTTACAATTAACTATCAGTTTTGCGTCCGATTCGATAATCTAGACTCACAGGAGAACGACCATAAGGTGCCCGAGGCAGCAATAGACCAATGGAGACAAGTCGGTTGGAGGACGATGTATTTAATCGGGACGCAATTTGAGTGAACCATCGTCATTAGGAGGCCCTGAACGTTACAATTAACTATCAGTTTTGCGTCCGATTCGATAATCTAGACTCACAGGAGAACGACCATAATGTGCCCGAGGCAGCAATAGACCCCTCGAAGACAAGTCGGCTGGAGGACGATGTATTGAATTTCGACGCAATTTGAGTGTTCCATCGTCATTAGGAGGCCCTGAACGTTACAAATAACTATCAGTTTTGCGTCCGATTCGATAATCTAGACTCACAGGAGGACGACCATAAGGTGCGCGAAGCAGCAATAGACACTTGGATACAAGTCGGCTAGAGGTCGATGTATTGAATCTCGACGCAATTTGAGTGTTCCATCGTCATTAGGAGGCCCTGAACGTTACAATTAATTATCAGTTTTGCGTCCGATTCTAAAATCTAGACTCACAGGAGAACGACCAATAGGTGCCCGAGGCAGCAATAGACCCATGGAGACAAGTCGGATGGAGGACGATGTATTGAATCTCGACGAAATGTGAGTGTTCCATCGTCATTAGGAGGCCCTGAACGTTCGAATTAACTATCAGTTATGAGTCCGAGTCGAAAACCAAGACTCACAGGAGAACGACCATAAGGTGCCCGAGGCAGCAATAGACCCATGGAGACAAGTCGGCTGGAGGACGATGTATTGAGTCGGGACGCAATTTGAGTGTTCCATCGTCATTAGGAGGCACTGAACGTTACAATTAGCTTTCAGTTTTGCGTCCGATTCGATAATCTAGACTTACAGGAGAACGACCAAAAGGTGCCCGAGCAGCAATAGATCCATGGAGACAAGTCGGCTGGAGGACGATGTATTGAATC
Source organism: Schistocerca cancellata (assembly GCF_023864275.1). NCBI lineage: Eukaryota > Metazoa > Arthropoda > Insecta > Orthoptera > Acrididae > Schistocerca > Schistocerca cancellata. The sequence goes on along the minus strand of NC_064634.1, from coordinate 459,444,795 downwards.
GGGACGGAATTTGAGTGTTCCATCGTCATTAGGAGGCCCTGAACGTTACAATTAACTTTCAGTTTTGCGTCCGATTCGATAATCTAGACTCACAGGAGAACGACCATAACGTGCCCGAGACAGCAATAGACCCATGGAGACAAGTTGGCTGGAAGACGATGTATTGAATATCAACGCAATTTGAGTGTTCCATCGTCATTAAGAGGCCCTGAACGTTACAATTAACTATCAGTTTTGCGTCCGATCACGATAATCTAGACTCACAGGAGAACGACCATAAGGAGCCAGAGGCAGCAATAGACCCATGGAGACAAGTCGGCTGGAGGACGATGTATTGAATCGGGACGCAATTTGAGTATTCCATCGTCATTAGGAGGCCCTGAATGTTACAATTAACTATCAGTATTGCTTCCGATTCGATAACCTAGACTTACAGGAGAACGACCATAAGGTGCCCGAGGCAGCAATAGACCCATGAAGAGAAGTCGGCTGGAGGACGATCTATTGAATCGGGACGCTATTTGAGTGTTCCATCGTCATTAGGAGGTCCTGAACGTTACAATTAACTATCAGTTTAGCGTCCGATTCGATAATCTAGACTCACAGGAGAACGACCATAACGTGCCCGAGGCAGCGATAGACCCTTGGAGACAATTCGGCTGGAAGACGGTGTATTGAATCAAGACGCAATATGAGTGTTCCATCGTCATTAGGAGGCCCTGAACGTTACAATTAACTATCAGTTTTGCGTCCGATTCGATAATCTAGACTCACAGGAGGACGACCATAAGGTGCGCGAGGCAGCAATAGACACTTGGATACAAGTCGGCTAGAGGTCGATGTATTGAATCTCGACGCAATTTGAGTGTTCCATCGTCATTAGGAGGCCCTGAACGATACAATTAATTATCAGTTTTGCGTTCGATTCTAAAATCTAGACTCAGAGGAGAACGACCAATAGGTGCCCGAGGCAGCAATAGACCCATGGAGACAAGTCGGATGGAGGACGATGTATTGAATCTCGACGCAATTTGAGTGTTCCATCGTCATTAGGAGGCCCTGAACGTTCGAATTAATTATCAGTTATGAGTCCGAGTCGAAAACCAAGACTCACAGGAGAACGACCATAAGGTGCCCGAGGCAGCAATAGACCCATGGAGACAAGTCGGCTGGAGGACGATGTATTGAGTCGGGACGCAATTTGAGTGTTCCATCGTCATTAGGAGGCCCTCAACGTTACAATTAACTATCAGTTTTGCGTCCGATTCGATAATCTAGACTCACAGGAGAAAGACCATAAGGTGCTCGAGGCAGCAATAGACCCCTCGAAGACAAGTCGGCTGGAGGACGATGTATAGAATCTCGACGCAATTTGAGTGTTCCATCGTCATTAGGAGGCCCTGAACGTTACAATTAACTATCAGTTTTGCGTCCGATTCGAAAATGTAGACTCGAAGGAGAACGACCATAAGGTGCCCGAGGCAGCAATAGACCAATGGAGACAAGTCGGCTGGAGGACGATGTAGTGAATCGGGACGCCATTTGAGTGTTCCGTCGTCATTAGGAGGCCCTGAACGTTACAATTAACTATCAGTTTTGCGTCCGATTCGATAATCTAGACTCACAGGAGAACGACCATAAGGTGCCCGAGGCAGCAATAGACCCATGGAGACAGGTCGGCTAGAGGACGATGTATTGAATCGGGACGCAATGAGAGTGTTCCATCGTCATTAGGAGGTCCTGAGCGTTTCAATTAACTATCAGTTTTGCTTCCGATTCGATAATCTAGACTCACAGGAGAACGACAATAAAGTGCCCGAGGCAGCAATAGACCCATGGAGACAAATCGGCTGGAGGACGATGTATTGAACCGGGACGCAATTTGAGTGTTCCATCGTCATTAGGAGGCACTGAACGTTACAATTAGCTTTCAGTTTTGCGTCCGATTCAATAATCTAGACTCACAGGAGAACGACCATAAGGTGCCCGAGCAGCAATAGACCCATGGAGACAAGTCGGCTGGAGGACGATGTATTGAATCGGGACGGAATTTGAGTGTTCCATCGTCATTAGGAGGAACTGAACGTCACAATTAACTTTCAGTTTTGCGTCCGATTCGATAATCTAGACTCACAGGAGAACGACCATAACGTGCCCGAGACCGCAATAGACCCATGGAGAAAGGTTGGCTGGAAGACGATGTATTGAATATCAACGCAATTTGAGAGTTCCATCGTCATTAAGAGGCCCTGAACGTTACAATTAACTTTCAGTTTTGCGTCCGATTCGATAATCTACACTCACAGGAGAACGACCATAAGGTGCCCGAGGCAGCGATAAACCCTTGGAGACAAGTCGGCTGGAGGACGATGTATTGAATCGGGACGCAATTTGAGTATTCCATCGTCATTAGGAGGTCCTGAATGTTACAATTAACTATCAGTATTGCGTCCGATTCGATAATCTAGACTCACAGGGCAACGACCATTAGGTGCCCGAGGCCGCAATAGACCCATGGAGACAAGTCGGCTGGAGGACGATGTATTGAATCTCGACGCAATTTGAGTGTTCCATCGTCATTAGGAGGCCCTCAACGTTACAATTAACTATCAGTTTTGCGTCTGATTCGATAAACTAGACTCACAGGAGAACGACCATAAGGTGCCCGAGGCAGCGATAGACCCTTGGAGACAATTCGCCTGGAGGACGGTGTATTGAATCAGGACGCAATATGAGTGTTCCATCGTCATTAGGAGGCCCTGAACGTTACAATTAACTATCAATTTTGCGTCCGATTCAATAATCTAGACTCACAGGAGAATGACCATAAGATGCCCGAGGCAGGAATAGACCCATGGAGACAAGTTGGCTGGAGGACGATGTATTGTATCTCGACGCAATTTGAGTGTTCCATCGTAATTAGGAGGCCCTGAACGTTACAATTAACTATCAGTTTTTGGTCCAATTCGATAATCTAGACTCACAGGAGAACGACCATAAGGTGCCCGAGGCAGCAATAGACCCATGGACACAAGTCGGCTGGAGGACGATGTATTGAATCTCGACGCAATTTGAGTGTTCCATCGTCATTAGGGGGCCCTGAACGTTACAATTAACTATCAGTTTCGCGTCCGATTCGATAATCTAGACTCACAGGAGAACGACCATAAGGTGTCCAAGGCAGCAATAGACCCATGGAGACAAGTCGGCTGGAGGACAATGTATTGAATCGGGACGCAATTTGAGTGATCCATCGTCATTAGGAGGCCCCGAACGTTACAATTAACTATCAGTATTGCGTCCGATTCGATAATCTAGACTCACAGGAGAACGACCATAAGGTGACTGAGGCAGCAATAGACCCATGAAGACAAGTCGGCTGGAGGACGATGTATTGAATCGGGACGCAATTTGAGTGTTCCATCATCATTAATAGGTCCTGAACGTTACAATTAACTATCAGTTTTGCGTCCGATTCGATAATCTAGGATCACAGGGCAACGACCATAAGGTGCCCGAGGCCGCAATAGACCCATGGAGACAAGTCGGCTGGAAGACGATGTATTGAATCTGGACGCAATTCGAGTGTTCCATCGTCATTAGGAGGCCCTGAACGTTACAATTAACTATCAATTTTGCGTCCGATTCGATAATCTAGACTCACAGGAGAACGACCATAAGGTGCCCGGGGCAGCAATAGAATCCAGGGAGACAAGTCGGCTGGAGGACGATGTATAGAATCTCGACGCAATTTGAGTGTTCCATCGTCATTAGGAGGTCCTGAACGTTACAATTAACTATCAGTTTTGCGTCCGATTCGATAATCTAGACTCACAGGGCAACGACCATAAGGTGCTCATGGCCGCAATACACCCATGGAGACAAGTCGGCTGGAGGACGATGTATTGAATCTCGACGCAATTTGAGTGTTCCATCGTCATTAGGAGGGCCTGAGCGTTTCAATTAACTTACAGTTTTGCGTCCGATTCGATAATCTAGACTCACAGGAGAACGACCATAAGGTGCCCGAGGCAGCAATAGACCCATGGGCACAAGTCGGCTGGATGACGATGTATTGAATCTCGACGCAATTTGAGTGCTCCATCGTCATTAGGGGGCCCTGAACGTTACAATTATCTATCAGTTTCGCGACCGATTCGATAATCTAGACTCACAGGAGGACGACCATAAGGTGCCCGAGGCAGCAATAGACCCATGGAGACAAGTCGGCTAGAGGACGATGTATTGGATCGGGACGCAATTTGAGTGTTCCATCGTCATTAGGAGGCCCTGAACGTTGCAATTAACTATCAGTTTTGCGTCCGATTCGATAATCTAGACTCACAGGAGAACGACCATAAAGTGCCCGAGCAGCAATAGACCCATGGAGACAAGTCGGCTGGAGGACGATGTATTGAATCGGGACGCAATTTGAGTGTTCCATCGTAATTAGGAGGCCGTGAACGTCACAATTAACTATCAGTTTTGCGTCCGATTCGATAATCTGGACTCACAGGAGAACGACCATAAGGTGCCCGAGGCAGCAAAAGACGCATGGGGAAAAGTTGGCTGGAGGACGATGTATTAAATCTCAACGCAATTTGAGTGTTCCATCGTCATTAAGAGACCCTAAACGTTACAATTAACTATCAGTTTTGCGTCCGATTCGAAAATCTAGACTCACAGAGAACGTCAATAAAGTGCCCGAGGCAGCAAAAGACCCATGGAGACAAGTCGGCTGGAGGACGATGTATTGAATCTCAACGCTATTTGAGTGTCCCATCGTCATTAGGAGGCCCTGAACGTTACAATTAACTATCAGTTTTGCGTCCGAATCGATAATCTAGACTCACAGGAGAACGACCATAAGGTGCCCGAGGCAGCAATAGACCCATGGAGACAAGTCGGCTGGAGGACAATGTATTGAATCGGGACGCAATTTGAGTGTTCCATCGTCATTAGGAGGCCCCGAACGTTACAATTAACTATCAGTATTGGGTCCGATTCGATAATCTAGACTCACAGGAGAACGACAATAAGGTGACCGAGGCAGCAATAGACCCATGAAGACAAGTCGGCTGGAGGACGATGTATTGAATCGGGACGCAATTTGAGTGTTCCATCATCATTAATAGGTCCTGAACGTTACAATTAACTATCAGTTTTGCGTCCGATTCGATAATCTAGGATCACAGGGCAACGACCATAAGGTGCCCGAAGCCGCAATAGACCCATGGAGACAAGTCGGCTGGAAGACGATGTATTGAATCTGGACGCAATTCGAGTGTTCCATCGGCATTAGGGGGCCCTGAACGTTACAATTAACTATCAATTTTGCGTCCGATTCGATAATCTAGACTCACAGGAGAACGACCATAAGGTGCCCGAGGCAGCAATAGACCCAGGGAGACAAGTCGGCTGGAGGACGATGTATTGAATCTCGACGCAATTTGAGTGTTCCATCGTCATTAGGAGGCCCTGACCGTTTCAATTAACTATCAGTTTTGGGTCCAATTCGATAATCTAGACTCACAGGAGAACGACCATGAGGTGACCGAGGCAGCAATAGACCCATGAAGACAAGTCGGCTGGAGGACGATGTATTGAATCGGGACGCAATTTGAGTGTTCCATCATCATTAATAGGTCCTGAACGTTACAATTAACTATCAGTTTTGCGTCCGATTCGATAATCTAGGATCACAGGGCAACGACCATAACGTGCCCGAGGGCGCAATAGACCCATGGAGACAAGTCGGCTGGAAGACGATGTATTGAATCTGGACGCAATTCGAGTGTTCCATCGTAATTAGGAGGCCCTGAACGTTACAATTAACTATCACTTTTGCGTCCGATTCGATAATCTAGACTCACAGGAGAACGACCACAAGGTGCCCGAGGCAGCAATAGACCCAGGGAGACAAGTCGGCTGGAGGACGATGTATAGAATCTCGACGCAATTTGAGTGTTCCATCGTCATTAGGAGGTCCTGAACGTTACAATTAACTATCAGGTTTGCGTCCGATTCGATAATCTAGACTCACAGGGCAACGACCATAAGGTGCTCAAGGCCGCAATAGACCCATGGAGACAAGTCGGCTGGAGGACGATGTATTGAATCTCGACGCAATTTGAGTGTTCCATCGTCATTAGGAGGGCCTGAGCGTTTCAATTAACTTACAGTTTTGCGTCCGATTCGATAATCTAGACTCACAGGAGAACGACCATAAGGTGCCCGAGGCAGCAATAGACCCATGGGCACAAGTCTGCTGGATGACGATGTATTGAATCTCGACGCAATTTGAGTGCTCCATCGTCATTAGGGGGCCCTGAACGTTACAATTATCTATCAGTTTCGCGTCCGATTCGATAATCTAGACTCACAGGAGACCGACCATAAGGTGCCCGAGGCAGCAATAGACCCATGGGGAAAAGTTGGCTAGAGGACGATGTATTGAATCTCAACGCAATTTGAGTGTTCCATCGTCATTAAGAGACCCTAAACGTTACAATTAACTATCAGTTTTGCGTCCGATTCGAATATCTAGACTCACAGAGAACGTCAATAACGTGCCCGAGGCAGCAATAGACCCATGGAGACAAGTCGGCTGGAGGACGATGTATTGAATCTCAACGCAATTTGAGTGTCCCATCGTCATTAGGAGGCCCTGAACGTTACAATTAACTATCAGTTTTGCGTCCGATTCGATAATCTAGACTCACAGGAGAACGACCATAAGGTGCCCGAGGCAGCAATAGACCCATGGAGACAAGTCGGCTGGAGGACAATGTATTGAATCGGGACGCAATTTGAGTGTTCCATCGTCATTAGGAGGCCCCGAACGTTACAATTAACTATCAGTATTGCGTCCGATTCGATAATCTAGACTCACAGGAGAACGACCATAAGGTGACCGAGGCAGCAATAGACCCATGAAGACAAGTCGGCTGGAGGACGATGTATTGAATCGGGACGCAATTTGAGTGTTCCATCATCATTAATAGGTCCTTAACGTTACAATTAACTATCAGTTTTGCGTCCGATTCGATAATCTAGGATCACAGGGCAACGACCATAAGGTGCCCGAGGCCGCAATAGACCCATGGAGACAAGTCGGCTGGAAGACGATGTATTGAATCTGGACGCAATTCGAGTGTTCCATCGTCATTAGGGGGCCCTGAACGTTACAATTAACTATCAATTTTGCGTCCGATTCAATAATCTAGACTCACAGGAGAACGACCATAAGGTGCCCGAGGCAGCAATAGACCCATGGACACAAGTCGGCTGGATGACGATGTATTGAATCTCGACGCAATTTGAGTGCTCCATCGTCATTAGGGGGCCCTGAACGTTACAATTAACTACCAGTTTCGCGTCCGATTCGATAATCTAGACTCACACGTGAACGACCATTAGGTGCCCGAGGCAGCAATAGACCCATGGAGATAAGTCAGCTGGAGGAAGATGTATTGAATCGGGACGCAATTTGAGTGTTCCATCGTCATTATGAGGCCCTGAACGTCACAATTAACTATGAGTCTTGGGTCCGATTCGATAATCTAGACTCACAGGAGAACGACCATAAGGTCCCGAGGCAGCAATAGACCCATGGAGACAAGACGGCTGGAGGACGATGTATTGAATCTCAACGCAATTTGAGTGTTCCATCGTCATTAGGAGGACCTGAACGTTACAATTAACTATCATTAGGAGGCCCTGAACGTTACAATTAATTATGAGTTTTGCGTCCGATTCGATAATCTAGACTCAGAGGAGAACGACCATAAGGTGCCCGAGGCGGCAATAGACCCATGAAGACAAGTCGGCTGGAGGACGATGTATTGAATCGGGACGCAATTTGAGTGTTTTATCGTCATTAGGAAACCCTGAACGTTACAATTATCTATCAGTTTTGCGTCCGAATCGATAATCTAGACTCACAGGAGAACGACCATAAGGCGCCCGAGGCAGCAATAGACCCATGGAGACAAGTCGGCTGGAGGACGATGTATTGAATCTCAACGCAATTTGAGTGTTTCATTGTCATTAGGATGCCCTGAGCGTTTCAATCAACTATCAGTTTTGCGTCCGATTCGATAATCTAGACTCACAGGAGAACGACCATAAGGTGCCCGAGGCAGCAATAGACCCATGAAGACAAGTCGGCTGGAGGACGATGTATTGAATCTCGACGCAATTTCAGTTTTCCATCGTCTTTAGGAGGCTCTGAGCGTTACAATTAACTATCAGTTTTGCGTCCGATTTGATAATCTAGACTCACAGGAGAACGGCCATAAGGTGCCCGAGGCAGCAATAGACCCATGGAGACAAGTCGGCTGGAGGACGATGTATTGAGTCGCGACCCAATTTGGGTGTTCCATCGTCAATAGGAGGCCCTGAACGTTACAATTAACTATCAGTTTTGCGTCCGATTCGATAATCTAGACTCACAGGAGAACGACCATAAGGTGCCCGAGGCAGCAATAGACCCACGAAGACAAGTCGGCTGGAGGACGATGTATTGAATCTCGAGGCTATTTGAGTGTTCCATCGTCATTAGGAGGCCCTGAACGTTAAAATTATCAGTTTTGCGTCCGATTCGATAATCTAGACTCACAGGAGAACGACCATAAGGTGCCCGAGGCAGCAATAGACCCATGGAGACAAGTCGGATGGAGGACAATGTATTGAATCTCGACGCAATTTGAGTGTTCCATCGTCATTATGAGGCCCTGAACGTCACAATTAACTATCAGTTTTGCGTCCGATTCGATAATCTAGACTCACAGGAGAACGACCATAAGGTGCCCCAGGCAGCAATAGACCCATGGAGACAAGTCGGCTGGAGGACGGTGTATTGAGTCAGGACGCAATTTGAGGGTTTCATTGTAACTAGGAGGCCCTGAACGTCACAATTAACTATCAGTCTTGCGTCCGATTCGATAATCTAGACTCACAGGAGAACGACCATAAGGTGCCCGAGGCAGCAATAGACCCACGGAGACAAGTCGGCTGGAGGACGATGTATTGAATCGGGACGCAATTTGAGTGTTCCATCGTCATTAGGAGGCCCTGAACATTACAATTATCTATCAGTTTTGCGTTCTAATCGATAATCTAGACTCACAGGAGAGCGACCATAAGGTGCCCGAGGCAGCATTTGACCCATGAAGACAATTCGGCTGGAGGACCATGTATTGAATCGGGACGCAATTTGAGTGTTCCATCGTCATTAGGATGCCCTGAAAGTTACAATTAACTATCAGTTTTGCGTCCGATTCGATAATCTAGACACACAGGGCAACGACCATAAGGTGCCCGAGGCCGCAATAGACCCATGGAGACAAGTCGGCTGGAGGACGATGTATTGAATCTCAACGCAATTTGAGTGTTCCATCGTCACTAGGAGGCCCTGAGCGTTTCAATCAACTATCAGTTTTGCGTCCGATTCGATAATCTAGACTCACAGGAGAACGACCATAAGGTGCCCGAGGCAGCAATAGACCCATGGAGAAAAGTCGGCTGGAGGCCGATGTATTGAGTCGGGACGCAATTTGGGTGTTCCATCGTCATTAGGAGGCCCTGAACGTTACAATTGACTATCAGTTTTGCGTCCGATTCGAAAATCTAGACTCACAGGAGAACGACCAGAAGGTGCCCGAGGCAGCAATAGAGCCATGGAGACAAGTCGGATGGAGGACAATGTATTGAATCTCGTCGCAATTTGAGTGTTCCATCGTCTTTAGGAAGCCCTGAACGTTACAATTAACTATCAGTTTTGCGCCCGATTCGAAAATGTAGACTCACAGGAGAACGACCATAAGGTTCCCGAGGCAGAAATAGACCCATGGAGACAAGTCGGCTGGAGGACGCTGTATTGTATCTCGACGCAATTTGAGTGTTCCATCGTAATTAGGAGGCCCTGAACGTTACAATTAACTATCAATTTTGCGTCCCATTCGATAATCTAGACTCACAGGAGAACGACCATAAGGTGCCCGAGGCAGCAATAGCCCCATGGACACAAGTCTGCTGGATGACGATGTATTGATTCTCGACGCAATTTGAGTGTTCCATCGTCATTAGGGGGCCCTGAACGCTACAATTAACAATCAGTGTTGCGTCCGATTCGATAATCTAGACTCACAGGAAAACGACAATAAGGTGCCCGAGGCAGCAATAGACCCATGGAGACAAGACGGCTGGAGCACGATGTATTGAATCTCAACGCAATTTGAGTGATCCATCGTCATTAGGAGGCCCTGAACGTTACAATTAACTATCATTAGGAGGCCTTGAACGTTATAATTAACTATCAGTTTTGCGTCCGGTTCGATAATCTAGACTCACAGGGCAACGACCATAAGGTGCCCGAGGCCGTAATTGACCCATGGAGACAAGTCGGCTGGAGGACGATGTACTGAATCTCAACGCAATTTGAGTGTTCCATCGTCATTAGGAGGCCCTGAGCGTTTCAATCAACTATCAGTTTTGCGTCCGATTCGATAATCTAGACTCACAGGAGAACGACCATAAGGTGCCCGAGGCAGCAATGGACCCACGAAGTCAAGTCGGCTGGATGACGATGTATTGAATCTCGACGCAATTTGAGTGTTCCATCGTCATTAGGAGGCCCTGAACGTTACAATTAGCTATCAGTTTTGCGTCCGTTTCGATAATCTAGACTCACAGGAGAACGACCATAGGGTGCCCGAGGCAGCAATAGACCCATGGAGACAAGTCGGCTGGAGGACAATGTATTGAATCGGGACGCAATTTGAGTGTTCCATCGTCATTAGGGGGCCCTGAACGTTACAATTAACTATCAGTATTGCGTCCAATTCGATAATCTAGACTCACAGGAGAACGACCATAAGGTGCCCGAGGCAGCAATATACCCATGAAGACAAGTCGGCTGGAGGACGATGTATTGAATCGGGACGCAATTTGAGTGTTCCATCGTCATAAGGAGGTCCTGAACGTTACAATTAACTATCAGTTTTGCGTCCGATTCGATAATCTAGGCTCACAGGGCAACGACCATAAGGTGCCCGAGGCCGCAATAGACCCATGGAGACAAGTCGGCTGGAGGACGATGTATTCAATCCCGACGCAATTTGAGTGTTCCATCGTCATTAGGAGGCCTTGAACGATACAATTAACTATCATTTTTGCGTCCGATTCGATAATCTAGACTCACAGGAGAACGACCATAAGGTGCTCGAAGCAGCGATTGACCCTTGGAGACAAGTCGGCTGGAGGACGGTGTATTGAATCAGGACAAAATTTGAGTGTTCCATCGTCATTAAGCGACCCTGAACGTTACAATTAACTATCAGATTTGCGTCCGATTCGATAATCTAGACTCACAGGAGAACGATCATAAGGTGCCCCGAGGCAGCAATAGACCCATGGAGTCAAGTCGGCTGGAGGACGATGTATTGAATCTCGACGCAATTTCAGTGTTCCGTCGTCATTAGGAGGCCCTGAGCGTTTCAATTAACTATCAGTTTTGCGTCCGATTCGACATTCTAGACTCACAGGAGAACGACCATAAGGTGCCCGAGGCAGCAATAGACCCATGGAGACAAGTCGGCTGGAGGACGATGTATTGTATTTCGACGCAATTTGAGTGTTCGATCGTAATTAGGAGGCCCTGAACGTTACAATTAACCATCAGTTTTGCGTCCGATTCGATAATCTAGACTCACAGGAGAACGACCATAAGGTGCCCGAGGCAGCAATAGACCCATGGACACAAGTCGGCTGGATGACGATGTATTGAATCTCGACGCAATTTGAGTGCTCCATCGTCATTAGGGGGCCCTGAACGTTACAATTAACTACCAGTTTCGCGTCCGATTCGATAATCTAGACTCACACGTGAACGACCATAAGGTGCCCGAGGCAGCAATAGACCCATGGAGATAAGTCAGCTGGAGGTAGATGTATTGAATCGGGACGCAATTTGAGTGTTCCATCGTCATTATGAGGCCCTGAACGTCACAATTAACTATCAGTCTGGCGTCCGAATCGATAATCTAGACTCACAGGAGAACGACCAAAAGGTCCCGAGGCAGCAATAGACCCATGGAGACAAGTCGGCTGGAGGAAGATGTATTGAATCGGGACGCAATTTGAGTGTTCCATCGTCATTAGGATCTCCTGAACGTTACAATTAACTATCAGTTTTGCGTCCGATTCGATAATCTAGACTCACAGGGCAAAGACCGTAAGGTGTCCGAGGCTTCAATAGACCCATGGAGACAAGTCGGCTGGAGGACGATGTATTGAATCTGGACGCAATTCGAGTGTTCCATCGTCATTAGGAGGCCCTGAACGTTACAATTAGCTATGAATTTTGGGTCCGATTCGATAATCTAGACTCACAGGAGAACGACCATAAGGTGCCCGAGGCAGCAATAGACACATGGAGACAAGTCGGCTGGAGGACGATGTATTGAATCTCGACGCAATTTGAGTGTTCCATCGTCATTAGGAGGCCCTGAGCGTTTCAATTAACTATCAGATTTGCGTCCGATTCGATAATCGAGACTCACAGGAGAACGATCATAAGGTGCCCGAGGCAGAAATAGACCCATGGAGACAAGTCGGATGGAGGACGATGTATTGTATCTCGACGCAATTTGAGTGTTCGATCGTAATTAGGAGGCCCTGAACGTTACAATTAACTATCATTTTTGCGTCCGATCCGATAATCTAGACTCACAGGAGAACGACCATAAGGTGCCCGAGGGAGCAATTGACCCATGGACACAAGTCGGCTGGATGACGATGTATTGAATCTCGACGCAATTTGAGTGCTCCATCGTCATTAGGGGGCCCTGAACGTTACAATTAACTATCAGTGTGGCGTCCGATTCGATAATCTAGACTCACAGGACAACGACCATAAGGGGCCCGAGGTAGCAATAGACCCATGGAGACAAGTCGGCTGGAGGAAGATGTATTGAATCGGGACGCAATTTGAGTGTTCCATCGTAATTAGGAGGCCCTGAACGTCACAATTAACTATCAGTCTTGCATCCGATTCGATAATCTAGACTCACAGGACAACGACCATAAGGTGCCCGAGGCAGCAATAGACCCATGGAGACAAGTCGGCTGCACGACGATGTATTGAATCTCAACGCAATTTGAGTGTTCCATCGTCATTAGGAGGCCCTGAATGTTACAATTATCTATCAGTTTCGCGTCCGATTCGAAATTCTAGACTCTCAGGAGAACGACAATAAGGTGCCCGAGGCAGCAATAGACCCATGGAGACAAGACGGCTGGAGGACGATGAATTGAATCTCAACGCAATTTGAGTGTTCCATCGTCATTAGGAGGCCCTGAACGTTACAATTAACTATCATTAGGAGGCCCTGAACGTTACAATTAACTATCAGTTTTGCGTCCGATTCGATAATCTAGACTCAGAGGAGAACGACGATAAGGTGCCCGAGGCAGCAATAGACCCATGAAGAAGAGTCGGCTGGAGGACGATGTATTGAATCGGGACGCAATTTGAGTGTTTTATCGTCTTTAGGAAACCCTGAACGTTACAATTATCTATCAGTTTTGCGTCCGAATCGATAATCTAGACTCACAGGAGAACGACCATAAGGTGCCCGAGGCAGCAATAGACCCATGAAGACAATTCGTCTGGAGGACGATGTATTGAATCGGGACGCAATTTGAGTAATCCATCGTCATTCGGATGCTCTGAACGTTACAATTAACTATCAGTTTTGCGTCCGATTCGATAATCTAGACTCACAGGAGAACGACCATAAGGTGCCCGAGGCAGCAATAGGCCCACGAAGACAAGTGGGCTGGAGGACGATGTATTGAATCTCGACGCTATTTGAGTGTTCCATCGTCATTAGGAGACCCTGAACGTTACAATTATCAGTTTTGCGTCCGATTCGATAATCTAGACTCACAGGAGAACGACCATAAGGTGACCGAGGCAGCAATAGGCCCATGGAGACAAGTCGGATGGAGGACAATTTATTGAATCTCGACGCAATTTGAGTGTTCCGTCGTCATTATGAGGCCCTGAACGTCACAATTAACTATCAGTTTTGCGTCCGATTCGATAATCTAGACGCACAGGAGAACGACCATAAGGTGCCCCAGGCAGCAATAGACCCATGGAGACAAGTCGGCTGGAGGACGGTGTATTGAGTCAAGACGCAATTTGAGGGTTCCATTGTAATTAGGAGGCCCTGAACGTCACAATTAACTATCAGTCTTGCGTCCGATTCGATAATCTAGACTCACAGGAGAACGACCATAAGGTGCCCGAGGCAGCAATAGACCCACGGAAACAAGTTGGCTGGAGGAAGATGAATTGAATCGGGACGCAATTTGAGTGTTCCATCGTCATTAGGAGGCCCTGAACGTCACAATTAACTGTCAGTCTTGCGTCCGATTCGATAATCTAGACTCACAGGAGAACGACCATAAGGTGCCCGAGGCAGCAATAGACCCATGGAGACAAGACGGCTGGAGGACGATGTATTGAATCCCGACGCAATTTGAGTTTTCCATCGTCTTTAGGAGGCCCTGAAGGTTACAATTAACTATCAGTTTTGCGTCCGATTCGATAATCTAGACTCACAGGAGAACGTCCATAAGGTGCCCGAGGCAGCAATAGACCGATGGAGACAAGTCGGCTGGAGGACGATGTATTGAGTCGGGACGCAATTTGGGTAATCTATCGTCAATAGGAGGCCCTGAACGGTACAATTAACTATCAGTTTTGCGTCCGATTCGATAATCTAGACTCACAGGAGAACGACCATAAGGTGCCCGAGGCAGCAATGGACCCACGAAGACAAGTCGGCTGGATGACGATGTATTGAATCTCGACGCAATTTGAGTGTTCCATCGTCATTAGGAGGCCCTGAACGTTACAATTAACTATCAGTTTTGCGTCCGATTCGAAAATCTAGACTCACAGGAGAACGACCATAAGGTGCCCGAGGCAGCAATAGACCCATGGAGACAAGTCGGATGGAGGACAATGTATTGAATCTCGACGCAATTTGAGTGTTCCATCGTCATTATGAGGCACTGATTGTTATAATTAACTACCAGTTTTGCGTCCGATTCGATAATCTAGACTCACAGGAGAACGACCATAACGTGCCAGAGGCAGCGATAGACCCTTGGAGACAAGTCGGCTGGAGGACGGTGTATTGAATCAGGACGCAATTTGAGGGTTCCATCGTAATTAAGAGGCCCTGAACGTTACAATTAACTATCAGTTTTGCGTCCGATTAGATAATCTAGACTCACAGGAGAACGACCATAAGGTGCCCGAGGCAGCAATAGACCCATGGAGACAAGTCGGCTGGAGGAAGATGTATTGAATCAGGACGCAATTTGAGTGTTCCATCGTCATTAGGAGGTCCTGAACGTTACAATTAACTATCAGTTTTGCGTCCGATTCGATAATCTAGACCCACAGGGCAACGACCATAAGGTGCCCGAGGCTGCAATTGACCCATGGAGACAAGTCGGCTGGAAGACGATGTATTGAATCTCGACGCAATTTGAGTGTTCCATCGTCATTAGGAGGCCCTGAACGTTACAATTAACTATCAGTGGAGGACGGTGTATTGAATCAGGACGCAATTTAAGGGATCCATCGTAATTAGGAGGCCCTGAACGTTACAATTAACAATCAGTTTTGCGTCCGATTAGATAATCTAGACTCACAGGAGAACGACCATAAGGTGCCCGAGGCAGCAATAGACCCATGGACACAAGTCGGCTGGATGACGATGTATTGAATCTCGACGCAATTTGAGTGCTCCATCGTCATTAGGAGGCCCTGAACGTTACAATTAACTATCAGTTTTGCGTCCGATTCGATAATCTAGACCCACAGGGCAACGACCATAAGGTGCCCGAGGCCGCAATAGACCCATGGAGACAAGTCGGCTGGAAGGCGATGCATTGAATCTCGACGCAATTTGAATGTTCCATCGTCATTAGGAGGCCCTGAACGTTACAATTAACTATCAGTTTTGCGTCCGATTCGAAAATCTAGACACACAGGAGAACGACCATAAGGTGCCAGAGGCAGCGATAGACCCTTGGAGACAAGTCGGCTGGAGGACGGTGTATTGAATCAGGACGCAATTTGAGGGTTCCATCGTCAATAGGAGGCCCTGAACGTTACAATTAACTATCAGTTTTGCGTCCGATTAGATAATCTAGACTCACAGGAGAACGACCATATGGTGCCGAGGCAGCAATAGACCCAAGCAGACAAGTCGGCTGGAGGAAGATGTATTGAATCAGGACGCAATTTGAGTGTTCCATCGTCATTAGGAGGTCCTGAACGTTACAATTAACTACCAGTTTTGCGTCCGATTCAATAATCTAGACCCACAGGGCAACGACCATAAGGTGCCCGAGGCCGCAATAGACCCATGGAGACAAGTCGGCTGGAAGACGATGTATTGAATCTCGATGCAATTTGAGTGTTCCATCGTCATTAGGAGGCCCTGAACGTTACAATTAACTGTCAGTTTTGCGTCCGATTCGATAATCTAGACTCACAGGAGAACGACCATAACGTGCCAGAGGCAGCGATAGACCCTTGGAGACAAGTCGGCTGGAGGACGGTGTATTGAATCAGGACGCAATTTGAGGGTTCCATCGTAATTAGGAGGCCCTGAACGTTACAATTAACTATCAGTTTTGCGTCCGATTAGATAATCTAGACTCACAGGAGAACGACCATAAGGTGCCCGAGGCAGCAATAGACCCATGAAGACAATTCGTCTGGAGGACGATGTATTGAATCTCGACGCAATTTGAGGGTTCCATCGTCAATAGGAGGCCCTGAACGTTACAATTAACTATCAGTTTTGCGTCCGATTCGATAATCTAGACTCACAGGAGAAAGACCATTATGTGCCCGAGGCAGCAGTAGACATATGGACACAAGTCGGCTGGATGACGATGTATTGAATCTCGACGCAATTTGAGTGCTCCATCGTCATTAGTAGGCCCTGAAGGTTACAATTAACTATCAGTGTCACGTCCGATTCGATAATCTAGACTCACAGGAGAACGACCATAAGGTGCCCGAGGCAGCAATAGACCCACGGAGACAAGTCGGCTGGAGGACGATGTATTGAATCGGGACGCAATTTGAGTGTTCCATCGTCATTAGGAGGCCCTCAACATTACAATTATCTATCAGTTTTGCGTCCGAATCGATAATCTAGACTCACAGGAGAACGACCATAAGGTGCGCGAGGCAGCATTAGACCCATGAAAACAATTCGTCTGGAGGACGATGTATTGAATCGGGACGCAATATGAGTGTTCTATCGTAATTAGGATGCTCCGAACGTTACAATTAACTATCAGTTTTGCGTCCGATTCGATAATCTAGACTCACAGGGCAACGACCATAAGGTGCCCGAGGCAGCAATAGCCCCACGAAGTCAAGTCGGCTGGAGGACGATGTATTGAATCCCAACGCAATTTGAGCGTTCCATCGTCATTAGGAGGCCCTGAACGTTACAATTAACTATCAGTTTTGCGTCCGATTCGAAAATCTAGACTCACAGGAGAACGACCAGAAGGTGCCCGAGGCAGAAATAGACCCATGGAGACATGTCGGATGGACGACAATGTATTGAATCTCGACGCAATTTGAGTGTTCCATCGTCTTTAGGAGGCCCTGAACATTACAATTAACTATCAGTTTTGCGTCCGATTCGAAAACGTAGACTCACAGGAGAACGACTATTAGGTGCCCGAGGCAGAAATAGACCCATGGAGACAAGTCGGCTGGAGGGCGATGTATTGTATCTCGACGCAATTTGAGTGTTCCATCGTAATTAGGAGGCCGTGAACGTTAGAATTAACTATCAGTTTTGCGTCCGATTCGATAATCTAGACTCACAGGTGAACGACCATAAGGTGCCCGAGGCAGCAATAGACCCATGGACACAAGTCGGCTGGATGACGATGTATTGAATCTCGACGCAATTTGAGTGTTCCATCGTCATTAGGGGGCCCTGAACGTTACAATTAACTATCAGTGTCGCGTCCGATTCAATAATTTAGACTCACAGGAGAACGACCATAAGGTGCCCGAGGCCGCAATAGACCCATGGAGACAAGTCGGCTGGAGGAAGATGTATTGAATCGGGACGCAATTTGAATGTTCCATCGTCATTAGGAGGCCCTGAACGTCACAATTAACTATCAGTCTTGCGTCCGATTCGATAATCTAGACTCAGAGGAGAACGACCATAAGGTGCCCGAGGCAGCAATAGACCCATGGAGACAAGTCGGCTGGAGGACGATGTATTGAATCGGGACGCAATTTGAGTGTTCCATCGTCATTAGGAGGCCCTGAATGTTATAATTAACTACCAGTTTTGCGTCCGATTCGATAATCTAGACTCACAGGAGAACGACCATATGGTGCCCGAGGCAGCAATAGACCCATGGACACAAGTCGGCTGGATGACGATGTATTGCATCTCGACGCAATTTGAGTGTTCCATCGTCATTAGGGGGCCCTGAACGTTACAATTAACTATCAGTGTCGCGTCAGATTCGATAATCTAGACTCACAGGAGAACGACCATAAGGTGCCCGAGTCCGCAATAGACCCATGGAGACAAGTCGGCTGGAGGAAGATGTATTGAATCGGGACGCAATTTGAGTGTTCCATCGTCATTAGGAGGTCCTGAACGTCACAATTAACTATGTCTTGCGTCCGATTCGATAATCTAGACTCAGAGGAGAACGACCATAAGGTGCCCGAGGCAGCAATAGACCCATGGAGACAAGTCGGCTGGAGGACGATGTATTGAATCGGGACGCAATTTGAGTGTTCCATCGTCATTAGGAGGCCCTGAACGTTACAATTAACTATCAGTTTTGCGTCCGATTCGATAATCTAGACTCACAGGAGAACGACCATAAGGTGCCCGAGGCAGCAATAGACCCATGGACACAAGTCGTCTGGATGACGATGTATTGAATCTCGACGCAATTTGAGTGTTCCATCGTCATTAGGGGGCCCTGAACGTTACAATTAACTATCAGTGTCGCGTCCGATTCGATAATCTAGACTCACAGGAGAACGACCATAAGGTGCCCGAGGCCGCAATAGACCCATGGAGACAAGTCGGCTGGAGGAATATGTATTGAATCGGGACGTAATTTGAGTGTTCCATCGTCATTAGGAGGCCCTGAACGTCACAATTAACTATCAGTCTTGCGTCCGATTCGATAATCTAGACTCACAGGAGAACTACCATAAGGTGCCCGAGGCAGCAATAGACCCATGGAGACAAGTCGGCTGGAGGACGATGTATTGAATCGGGACGCAATTTGAGTGTTCCATCGTTATTAGGAGGCCCTCAACATTACAATTATCTATCAGCTTTGCGTCCGAATCGATAATCTAGACTCACAGGAGAACGACCATAAGGTGCGCGAGGCAGCATTAGACCCATGAAGTCAATTCGTCTGGAGGACGATGTATTGAATCGGGACGCAATTTGAGTGTTCTATCGTAATTAGGATGCCCTGAACGTTACAATTAACTATCAGTCTTGCGTCCGATTCGATAATCTAGACTCACAGGAGAACGACCATAAGGTGCCCGAGGCAGCAATAGACCCATGAAGACAAGTCGGCTGGGGGACGATGTATTGAATCGGGACGCAATTTGAGTGTTCCATCGTCATTAGGAGGCCCTGAACGTCACAATTAACTATCAGTCTTGCGTCCAATTCGATAATCTAGACTCAGAGGAGAACGACCATAAGGTGCCCGAGGCAGCAATAGACCCATGGAGACAAGTCGGCTGGCGGACGATGTATTGAATCGGGACGCAATTTGAGTGTTCCATTGTCATTAGGAGGCCCTGAATGTTATAATTAACTATCAGTTTTGCGTCCGTTCGATAATCTAGACTCACAGGAGAACGACCATAAGGTGCCCGAGGCAGCAATAGACCCCTGGAGACAAGTCGGCTGGAGGAAGATGTATTGAATCGGGACACAATTTGAGTGTTCCATCGTCATTAGGAGGCCCTGAACGTCACAACTATCAGTCTTGCGTCCGATTCGATAATCTAGACTCAGAGGAGAACGACCATAAGGTGCCCGAGGCAGCAATAGACCCATGGAGACAAGTCGGCTGGAGGACGATGTATTGAATCGGGACGCAATTTGAGTGTTCCATCGTCATTAGGAGGCCCTGAACGTTACAATTAACTATCAGTTTTGCGTCCGATTCGATAATCTAGACTCACAGGAGAACGACCATAAGGTGCCCGAGGCAGCAATAGACCCATGGACACAAGTCGGCTGGATGATGATGTATTGAATCTCGACGCAATTTGAGTGTTCCATCGTCATTAGGGGGCCCTGAACGTTACAATTAATTATCAGTGTCGCGTCCGATTCGATAATATAGACTCACAGGAGAACGCCCATAAGGTGCAAGGGGCCCCAATAGACCCATAGAGACAAGTCGGCTGGAGGACGATGTATTGAATCGGGACGCAATTTGAGTGTTCCATCGTCATTAGGAGGCCCTCAACATTACAATTATCTATCAGTTTTGCGTCCGAATCGATAATCTAGACTCACAGGAGAACGACCATAAGGTGCGCGAGGCAGCATTAGACCCATGAAGGCAATTCGTCTGGAGGACGATGTATTGAATCGGGACGCAATTTGAGTGTTCTATCGTAATTAGGATGCCCTGAACGTTACAATTAACTATCAGTTTTGCGTCCGATTCGATAATCTAGACTCACAGGGCAACGACCATAAGGTGCCCGAGGCAGCAATAGACCCACGAAGACAAGTCGGCTGGAGGACGATGTATTGAATCTCGACGCAATTTGAGTGTTCCATCGTCATTAGGAGGCCCTGAACGTTACAATTAACTATCAGTTTTGCGTCCGATTCGAAAATCTAGACTCACAGGAGAACGACCAGAAGGTGCCCGATTCAGCAATAGACCCATGGAGACATGTCGGATGGACGACAATGTATTGAATCTCGACGCAATTTGAGTGTTCCATCGTCTTTAGGAGGCCCGAACATTACAATTAACTATCAGTTTTGCGTCCGATTCGAAAACGTAGACTCACAGGAAAACGACCATAAGCTGCCCGAGGCAGAAATAGACCCATGGAGACAAGTCGGCTGGAGGGCGATGTATTGTATCTCGACGCAATTTGAGTGCTCCATCGTCATTAGGAGGCCCTGAACGCTACAATTAACTATCAGTTTTGCGTCCGATTCGATAATCTAGACTCACAGGAGAACGATCATAAGGTGCCCGAGGCAGCAATAGACCCATGGACACAAGTCGGCTGGATGACGATGTATTGAATCTCGACGCAATTTGAGTGTTCCATCGTCATTAGGGGGCCCTGAACGTTACACTTAACTATCAGTGTCGTGTCCGATTCGATAATCTAGACTCACAGGAGAACGAGCATAAGGTGCCCGAGGCAGCAATTGACCCACGAAGACAAGTCGGCTGGAGGACGATGTATTTAATCTCGACGCAATTTGAGTGTTCCATCGTCATTAGGAGGCCCTGAACGTTACAATTAACTATCAGTTTTGCGTCCGATTCGAAAATCTAGACTCACAGGAGAACGACCATAACGTGCCCGAGGCAGCAATAGACCCATGGAGACAAGTCGGATGGAGGAAAATGTATTGAATCTCGAAGCAATTTGAGTGTTCCATCGTCTTGAGGAAGCCCTGAACGTTACAATTAACTTACAGTTTTGCGTCCGATTCGAAATGAAGACTCACCGGAGAACGACCATTAGGTGCCCGAGGCAGCAATAGACCCATGGAGAGAAGTCGGCTGGAGGACGATGTATTGAATCGGGACGCCATTTGAGTGTTCCATCGTCTTTAGGAAGCCCTGAACGTTACAATTAACTTACAGTTTTGCGTCCGATTCGAAATGTAGACTCACAGGAGAACGACCATAAGGTGCCCGAGGCAGCAATAGACCCATGGACACAAGTCGGCTGGATGACGATGTATTGAATCTCTACGCAATTTGAGTGTTCCATCGTCATTAGGGGGCCCTGAACGTTACAATTAACTATCAGGGTCGCGTCCGATTCGATAATCTAGACTCACAGGAGAACGACCATAAGGTGCCCGAGGCCGCAATAGACCCATGGAGACAAGTCGGCTGGAGGAAGATGTATTGAATCGGGACGCAATTTGAGTGTTCCATCGGCATTAGGAGGCCCTGAACGTCACAATTAACAATCAGTCTTACTTCCGATTCGATAATCTAGACTCAGAGGAGAACGACCATAAGGTGCCCGAGGCAGCAATAGACCCATAGAGACAAGTCGTCTGGAGGACGATGTATTGAATCGGGACGCAATTTGAGTGTTCCATCGTCATTAGGAGGCCCTGAATGTTATAATTAACTATCATTTTTGCGTCCGATTCGATAATCTAGACTCACAGGAGAACGACCATAAGGTGCCCGAGGCAGCAATAGACCCATGGACACAAGTCGGCTGGATGACGATGAATTGAATCTCGACGCAATTTGAGTGTTCCATCGTCATTAGGGGGCCCTGAACGTTACAATTAACTATCAGTGTCGCGTCCGATTCGATAATCTAGACTCACAGGAGAACGACCATAAGGTGCCCGAGGCCGCAATAGACCCATGGAGACAAGTCGGCTGGAGGAAGATGTATTGAATCGGGACACAATTTGAGTGTTCCATCGTCATTAGGAGGCCCTGAACGTCACAATTAACTATCAGTCTTGCGTCCGATTCGATAATCTAGACTCATAGGAGAACGACCATAAGGTGCCCGAGGCAGCAATAGAGCCATGGAGACATGTCGGCTGGAGGACGATGTATTCAATGTCAACGCAATTTGAGTGTCCCATCGTCATTAGGAGGCCCTGAGAGTTTCAATCAACAATCAGTTTTGCGTCCGAATCGATAATCTAGACTCACATGAGAACGACCATAAGGTGCCCGAGGCAGCAATTGACCCATGGAGACAAGTCGGCTGGTGGACTATGTATTGAATCGGGACGCAATTTGAGTGTTCAATCGTCATTAGGAGGCACTGAATGTTGTAATTAACTATCAGTTTTGCGTCCGATTCGAAACTCTAGACTCACAGGAGAACGA
Source organism: Schistocerca cancellata (assembly GCF_023864275.1). Classification (NCBI taxonomy): domain Eukaryota; kingdom Metazoa; phylum Arthropoda; class Insecta; order Orthoptera; family Acrididae; genus Schistocerca; species Schistocerca cancellata. The sequence goes on along the minus strand of NC_064634.1, from coordinate 459,421,581 downwards.
CAATAAGGTGCCCGAGGCAGCAATAGACCCATGGAGACAAGACGGCTGGAGCACGATGTATTGAATCTCAACGCAATTTGAGTGCTCCATCGTCATTAGGAGGCCCTGAACGTTACAATTAACTATCATTAGGAGGCCCTGAACGTTACAATTAACTATCAGTCTTGCGTCCGATTCGATAATCTAGACTCAGAGGAGAACGACCATAAGGTGCCCGCGGCAGCAATAGAGCCATGGAGACATGTCGGCTGGAGGACGATGTATTCAATCTCAACGCAATTTGAGTGTCCCATCGTCATTAGGAGGCCCTGAGAGTTTCAATCAACAATCAGTTTTGCGTCCGATTCGATAATCTAGACTCACATGAGAACGACCCTAAGGTGCCCGCGGCAGCAATAGCCCCATGGAGACAAGTCGGCTGGAGGGCGATGTATTGAATCTCGACGCAATTTGAGTTTTCCATCGTCTTTAGGAGGCCCTGAACGTTACAATTAACTATCAGTTTTGCGTCCGATTCGATAATCAACACTCAGAGGAGAACGACCATAAGGTGCCCGAGGCAGCAATAGACCCACGAAGACAAGTCGGCTGGAGGACGATGTATTGAATCTCAACGCAATTTGAGTGTTCCATCGTCATTAGGAGGCCCTGAACGTTACAATTAACTGTCAGTTTTGCGTCCGATTCGATAATCTAGACTCACAGGAGAACGACCATAAGGTGCCCGAGGCAGCGGTAGACCCATGGAGACAAGTCGGTTGGAGGACGATGTATTGAATCGGGACGCAATTTGAGTGTTCCATCGTCGTTAGGAGGCCCTGAACGTTACAATTAATTATCACTTTTGCGTCCGATTCGATAATCTAGACTCACAGGAGAACGAACATAAGGTGCCCGAGGCAGCAATAGACCCATGGAGACAAGTCGGCTGGAGGACGATGTATTGTATCTCGACGCAATTTCAGTGTTCCATCGTCATTAAGAGGCCCTGAACGTTACAATTAACTATCAGTTTTGCGTCCGATTCGAAAATCTAGACTCACAGAGAACGACAATTAGGTGCTCGAAGCAGCAATAGACCCCTGAAGACAAGTCGGCTGGAGGACGATGTGTTGAATCTCAACGCAATTTGAGTGTTCCATCGGCATTAGGAGGCCCTGAACGTTACAATTAACTATCAGTTTTGCGTCCGATTCGATAATGTAGACTCACATGAGAACGAGCATAAGGTGCCCGAGGCAGCAGTAGACCCATGGAGACAAGCCGGCTGGAGGACGATGTATTGAATCGGGACGCAATTTGAGTGTTCCATTGTCATTAGGAAGCCCTGAACGTTACAATTAACTATCAGTATTGCGTCCGATTCGATAATCTAGACTCACAGGAGAACGATCATAAGGTGCCCGAGGCAGCAATAGACCCATGGAGACAAGCCGGCTGGAGGACGATGTATTGAATCGGGACGCAATTAGAGTGTTCCATCGTCATTAGGAGGCCCTGAAAGTTACAATGAACTTTCAGTTTTGCGTCCGATTCGATAATCTAGACTCACAGGAGAACGACCATAAGGTGTCCGAGGCAGCAATAGACCCTTGGAGACAAGTCGGCTAGAGGACGATGTATTGAATCTCGACGCAATTTGAGTGTTCATTCGTCATTAGGAGGCCCTGAACGTTACAATTAACTGTCAGTTTTGCGTCCGATTCGATAATCTAGACTCACAGCAGAACGACCATAAGGTGCCCGAGGCAGCGGTAGACCCATGGAGACAAGTCGGCTGGAGGACGATGTATTGAATCGGGACGCAATTTGAGTGTTCCATCGTCATTAGGAGGCCCTGAACGTTACAATTAACTATCACTTTTGCGTCCGATTCGATAATCTAGACTCACAGGAGAACGAACATAAGGTGCCCGAGGCAGCAATAGACCCATGGAGACAAGTCGGCTGGAGGACGATGTATTGAATCTCGACGCAATTTGAGTGTTCCATCGTCATTAAGAGGCCCTGAACGTTACAATTAACTATCAGTTTTTCGTCCGATTCGAAAATCTAGACTCACAGAGAACGACAATAAGGTGCCCGAAGCAGCAATAGACCCCTGAAGACAAGTCGGATGGAGGATGATGTATTGAATCTCAACGCAATTTGAGTGTTCCATCGTCATTAGGAGGCCCTGAACGTTACAATTAACTATCAGTTTTGCGTCCGATTCGATAATGTAGACTCACAGGAGAACGACCATAAGGTGCCCGAGGCAGCAATAGACCCATGGAGACAAGCCGGCTGGAGGACGATGTATTGAATCGGGACGCAATTTGAGTGTTCCATCGGCATTAGGAGGCCCTCAACGTTACAATTGACTATCAGTATTGCGTCCGATTCGATAATCTAGACTCACAGGAGAACGACCATAAGGTGCCCGAGGCAGCAATAGACCCTTGGAGACAAGTCGGCTGGAGGGCGGTGTATTGAATCAGGACGCAATTTGAGTGTTCCATCGTCATTAGGAGGTCCTGAAAGTTACAATTAACTTTCAGTTTTGCGTCCGATTCGATAATCTAGACTCACAGGAGAGCGACCATAAGGTGCCCGAGGCAGCAATAGACCCATGAAGACAAGTCGGCTGGAGGAAGATGTATTGAATCGGGCCGCAATTTGAGTGTTCCATCGTCATTAGGAGGCCCTGAACGTCACAATGAACTATCAGTTTTGCGTCCGATTCGATAATCTAGACTCACAGGAGAATGACCATAAGGTGCCCGAGGCAGCAATAGACCTACGAAGACAAGTCGGCTGGAGGACGATGTATTGAATCTCGACGCAATTTGAGTGTTCCATCGTCATTAGGAGGCCCTGAACGTTTCAATTAACTATCAGTTTTGCGTCCGATTCAAAAATCTAGACTCACAGGAGAACGACCAGAAGGTGCCCGAGGCAGCAATAGACCCATGGAGACATGTCGGATGGACGACAATGTATTGAATCTCGACGCAATTTGAGTGTTCCATCGCCTTTAGGAGGCTCTGAACATTACAATTAACTATCAGTTATGCGTCCGATTCGAAAATGTAGACTCACAGGAGAACGACCATAAGGTGCCCGAGGCAGAAATAGACCCATGGAGACAAGTCGGCTGGAGGGCGATGTAATGTATCTCGACGCAATTTGAGTGTTCCATCGTAATTAGGAGGCCCTGAACGTTACAATTAACTATCAGTTTTGCGTCCGATTCGATAATCTAGACTCACAGGAGAACGACCATAAGGTGCCCGAGCCAGCAATAGACCCATGGACACAAGTCGGCTGGATGACGATGTATTGAATCTCGACGCAATTTGAGTGTTCCATCGTCATTAGGGGGCCCTCAACGTTACAATTAACTATCAGTGTCGCGTCCGATTCGATAATCTAGACTTACAGGAGAACGGCCATAAGGTGCCCGAGGCAGCAATAGACCCACGGAGACAAGTTGGCTGGAGGAAGATGTATTGAATCGGGACGCAATTTGAGTGTTCCATCGTCATTAGGAGGACCTGAACGTCACAATTAACTATCAGTCTTGCGTCCGATTCGATAATCTAGACTCACAGGAGAACGACCATAAGGTGCCCGAGGCAGCAATAGACCCATGGAGACAAGTCGGCTGGAGGATGATGTATTGAATCTCGACGCAATTTGAGTGTTCCATCGTCATTAGGAGGCCCTGAACGTTACAATTAACTATCAGTTTTGCGTCCGATTCGAAAATCTAGACTCACAGGAGAACGACCATAAGGTGCCCGAGGCAGCAATAGACCCATGGACACAAGTCGGCTGGAGGACGATGTATTGAATCGGGACGCCATTTGAGTGTTCCATCTTCAATAGGAGTCCCTGAACGTTCCAATAAACTATCAGTTTTGCGTCCGATTTGATAATCTAGACTCACAGGACAACGACCATAAGGTATCCGAGGCAGCAATAGACCCATGGAGACAAGTCGGCTGAGGAACGATGTATTGAATCGGGACGCAATTAGAGTTTTCCAACGTCATTAGGAGGCCCTGAAAGTTACATATAACTTTCAGTTTTGCGTCCGATTCGATAATCTAGGCTCACAGGAGAACGACCATAAGGTGCCCGATGCAGCGGTAGACCCATGGAGACAAGTCGGCTGGAGGACGATGTATTGAATCGGGACGCAATTTGAGTGTTCCATCGTTATTATTAGGCCCTGAACGTTACAATTAACTATCACTTTTGCGTCCGATTCGATAATCTAGACTCACAGGAGAATGAACATAAGGTGCCCGAGGCAGCAATAGACCCATGGAGACAAGTCGGCTGGAGGACGATGTATTGTATCTCGACGCAATTTGAGTGTTCCATCGTCATTAAGAGGCCCTGAACGTTACAATTAACTATCAGTTTTGCGTCCGATTCGAAAATCTAGACTCACAGAGAACGACAATAAGGTGCCCGAAGCAGCAATAGACCCCTGAAGACAAGTCGGCTGGAGGACGATGTATTGAATCTCAACGCAATTGGAGTGTTCCATCGTCATTAGGAGGCCCTGAACGTTACAATTAACTATCAGTTTTGCGTCCGATTCGATAATGTAGACTCACAGGAGAACGACCATAAGGTGCCCGAGGCAGCAATAGACCCATGGAGACAAGCCGGCTGGAGGACGATGTATTAAATCGGGACGCAATTTGAGTGTTCCATCGTCATTAGGAGGCCCTGAACGTTACAATTAACTATCAGTATTGCGTCCGATTCGATAATCTAGACTCACAGGAGAACGACCATAAGGTGCCCGAGGCAGCAATAGACCCATGGAGACAAGCCGGCTGGAGGACGATGTATTGAATCGGGACGCAATTAGAGTGTTCCATCGTCATTAGGAGGCCCTGAAAGTTACAATTAACTTTCAGTTTTGCGTCCGATTCGTTAATCTAGACTCACAGGAGAACGAACATAAGGTGTCCGAGGCAGCAATAGACCCTTGGAGACAAGTCGGCTAGAGGACGATGTATTCAATCTCGATGCAATTTGAGTGTTCAATCGTCATTAGGAGGCCCTGAACGTTACAATTAACTGTCAGTTTTGCGTCCGATTCGATAATCTAGACTCACAGGAGAACGAACATAGGTGCCCGAGGCAGCAATACACCCATGGAGACAAGTCGGCTGGAGGACGATGTATTGAATCTCGACGCAATTTGAGTGTTCCATCGTCATTAAGAGGCCCTGAACGTTACAATAAACTATCAGTTTTGCGTCCGATTCGAAAATCTAGACTCACAGAGAACGACAATAAGGTGCCCAAAGCAGCAATAGACCCCTGAAGACAAGTCGGCTGGAGGACGATGTATTGAATCTCAACGCAATTTGAGTGTTCCATCGTCATTAGGAGGCCCTGAACGTTACAATTAACTATCAGTTTTGCGTCCGATTCGATAACGTAGACTCACAGGAGAACGACCATTAGGTGCCCGAGGCAGCAATAGACCCATGGAGACAAGCCGGCTGGAGGACGATGTATTGAATCGGGACGCAATTAGAGTGTTCCATCGTCATAGGAGGCCCTGAAAGTTACAATGAACTTTCAGTTTTGCGTCCGATTCGATAATCTAGACTCACAGGAGAACGACCATAAGGTGTCCGAGGCAGCAATAGACCCTTGGAGACAAGTCGGCTAGAGGACGATGTATTGAATCTCGACGCAATTTGAGTGTTCATTCGTCATTAGGAGGCCCTGAACGTTACAATTAACTGTCAGTTTTGCGTCCGATTCGATAATCTAGACTCACAGCAGAACGACCATAAGGTGCCCGAGGCAGCGGTAGACCCATGGAGACAAGTCGGCTGGAGGACGATGTATTGAATCGGGACGCAATTTGAGTGTTCCATCGTCATTAGGAGGCCCTGAACGTTACAATTAACTATCACTTTTGCGTTCGATTCGATAATCTAGACTCACAGGAGAACGAACATAAGGTGCCCGAGGCAGCAATAGACCCATGGAGACAAGTCGGCTGGAGGACGATGTATTGAATCTCGACGCAATTTGAGTGTTCCATCGTCATTAAGAGGCCCTGAACGTTACAATTAACTATCAGTTTTTCGTCCGATTCGAAAATCTAGACTCACAGAGAACGACAATAAGGTGCCCGAAGCAGCAATAGACCCCTGAAGACAAGTCGGATGGAGGATGATGTATTGAATCTCAACGCAATTTGAGTGTTCCATCGTCATTAGGAGGCCCTGAACGTTACAATTAACTATCAGTTTTGCGTCCGATTCGATAATGTAGACTCACAGGAGAACGACCATAAGGTGCCCGAGGCAGCAATAGACCCATGGAGACAAGCCGGCTGGAGGACGATGTATTGAATCGGGACGCAATTTGAGTGTTCCATCGGCATTAGGAGGCCCTCAACGTTACAATTGACTATCAGTATTGCGTCCGATTCGATAATCTAGACTCACAGGAGAACGACCATAAGGTGCCCGAGGCAGCAATAGACCCTTGGAGACAAGTCGGCTGGAGGGCGGTGTATTGAATCAGGACGCAATTTGAGTGTTCCATCGTCATTAGGAGGTCCTGAAAGTTACAATTAACTTTCAGTTTTGCGTCCGATTCGATAATCTAGACTCACAGGAGAGCGACCATAAGGTGCCCGAGGCAGCAATAGACCCATGAAGACAAGTCGGCTGGAGGAAGATGTATTGAATCGGGCCGCAATTTGAGTGTTCCATCGTCATTAGGAGGCCCTGAACGTCACAATGAACTATCAGTTTTGCGTCCGATTCGATAATCTAGACTCACAGGAGAATGACCATAAGGTGCCCGAGGCAGCAATAGACCTACGAAGACAAGTCGGCTGGAGGACGATGTATTGAATCTCGACGCAATTTGAGTGTTCCATCGTCATTAGGAGGCCCTGAACGTTTCAATTAACTATCAGTTTTGCGTCCGATTCAAAAATCTAGACTCACAGGAGAACGACCAGAAGGTGCCCGAGGCAGCAATAGACCCATGGAGACATGTCGGATGGACGACAATGTATTGAATCTCGACGCAATTTGAGTGTTCCATCGCCTTTAGGAGGCTCTGAACATTACAATTAACTATCAGTTATGCGTCCGATTCGAAAATGTAGACTCACAGGAGAACGACCATAAGGTGCCCGAGGCAGAAATAGACCCATGGAGACAAGTCGGCTGGAGGGCGATGTAATGTATCTCGACGCAATTTGAGTGTTCCATCGTAATTAGGAGGCCCTGAACGTTACAATTAACTATCAGTTTTGCGTCCGATTCGATAATCTAGACTCACAGGAGAACGACCATAAGGTGCCCGAGCCAGCAATAGACCCATGGACACAAGTCGGCTGGATGACGATGTATTGAATCTCGACGCAATTTGAGTGTTCCATCGTCATTAGGGGGCCCTCAACGTTACAATTAACTATCAGTGTCGCGTCCGATTCGATAATCTAGACTTACAGGAGAACGGCCATAAGGTGCCCGAGGCAGCAATAGACCCACGGAGACAAGTTGGCTGGAGGAAGATGTATTGAATCGGGACGCAATTTGAGTGTTCCATCGTCATTAGGAGGACCTGAACGTCACAATTAACTATCAGTCTTGCGTCCGATTCGATAATCTAGACTCACAGGAGAACGACCATAAGGTGCCCGAGGCAGCAATAGACCCATGGAGACAAGTCGGCTGGAGGATGATGTATTGAATCTCGACGCAATTTGAGTGTTCCATCGTCATTAGGAGGCCCTGAACGTTACAATTAACTATCAGTTTTGCGTCCGATTCGAAAATCTAGACTCACAGGAGAACGACCATAAGGTGCCCGAGGCAGCAATAGACCCATGGACACAAGTCGGCTGGAGGACGATGTATTGAATCGGGACGCCATTTGAGTGTTCCATCTTCAATAGGAGTCCCTGAACGTTCCAATAAACTATCAGTTTTGCGTCCGATTTGATAATCTAGACTCACAGGACAACGACCATAAGGTATCCGAGGCAGCAATAGACCCATGGAGACAAGTCGGCTGAGGAACGATGTATTGAATCGGGACGCAATTAGAGTTTTCCAACGTCATTAGGAGGCCCTGAAAGTTACATATAACTTTCAGTTTTGCGTCCGATTCGATAATCTAGGCTCACAGGAGAACAACCATAAGGTGCCCGATGCAGCGGTAGACCCATGGAGACAAGTCGGCTGGAGGACGATGTATTGAATCGGGACGCAATTTGAGTGTTCCATCGTTATTATTAGGCCCTGAACGTTACAATTAACTATCACTTTTGCGTCCGATTCGATAATCTAGACTCACAGGAGAATGAACATAAGGTGCCCGAGGCAGCAATAGACCCATGGAGACAAGTCGGCTGGAGGACGATGTATTGTATCTCGACGCAATTTGAGTGTTCCATCGTCATTAAGAGGCCCTGAACGTTACAATTAACTATCAGTTTTGCGTCCGATTCGAAAATCTAGACTCACAGAGAACGACAATAAGGTGCCCGAAGCAGCAATAGACCCCTGAAGACAAGTCGGCTGGAGGACGATGTATTGAATCTCAACGCAATTGGAGTGTTCCATCGTCATTAGGAGGCCCTGAACGTTACAATTAACTATCAGTTTTGCGTCCGATTCGATAATGTAGACTCACAGGAGAACGACCATAAGGTGCCCGAGGCAGCAATAGACCCATGGAGACAAGCCGGCTGGAGGACGATGTATTAAATCGGGACGCAATTTGAGTGTTCCATCGTCATTAGGAGGCCCTGAACGTTACAATTAACTATCAGTATTGCGTCCGATTCGATAATCTAGACTCACAGGAGAACGACCATAAGGTGCCCGAGGCAGCAATAGACCCATGGAGACAAGCCGGCTGGAGGACGATGTATTGAATCGGGACGCAATTAGAGTGTTCCATCGTCATTAGGAGGCCCTGAAAGTTACAATTAACTTTCAGTTTTGCGTCCGATTCGTTAATCTAGACTCACAGGAGAACGAACATAAGGTGTCCGAGGCAGCAATAGACCCTTGGAGACAAGTCGGCTAGAGGACGATGTATTCAATCTCGATGCAATTTGAGTGTTCAATCGTCATTAGGAGGCCCTGAACGTTACAATTAACTGTCAGTTTTGCGTCCGATTCGATAATCTAGACTCACAGGAGAACGAACATAGGTGCCCGAGGCAGCAATACACCCATGGAGACAAGTCGGCTGGAGGACGATGTATTGAATCTCGACGCAATTTGAGTGTTCCATCGTCATTAAGAGGCCCTGAACGTTACAATAAACTATCAGTTTTGCGTCCGATTCGAAAATCTAGACTCACAGAGAACGACAATAAGGTGCCCAAAGCAGCAATAGACCCCTGAAGACAAGTCGGCTGGAGGACGATGTATTGAATCTCAACGCAATTTGAGTGTTCCATCGTCATTAGGAGGCCCTGAACGTTACAATTAACTATCAGTTTTGCGTCCGATTCGATAACGTCGACTCACAGGAGAACGACCATTAGGTGCCCGAGGCAGCAATAGACACATGGAGACAAGCCGGCTGGAGGACGTTGTATTGAATCGGGACGCAATTAGAATGTTCCATCGTCATAGGAGGCCCTGAACGTTACAATTAACTATCAGTATTGCGTCCGATTCGATAATCTAGACTCACAGGAGAACGACCATAAGGTGCCCGAGGCAGCAATAGACCCTTGGAGACAAGTCGGCTGGAGGAAGATGTATTGAATCGGGACGCAAATTGAGTGTTCCATCGTCATTAGGAGGCCCTGAACGTCACAATTAACTATCAGTCTTGCGTCCGATTCGATAATCTAGACTCAGAGGAGAACGACCATAAGGTGCCCGAGGCAGCAATAGAACCATGGAGACATGTCGGCTGGAGGACAATGTATTCAATGTCAACGCAATTTGAGTGTCCCATCGTCATTAGGAGGCCCTGAGAGTTTCAATCAACAATCAGTTTTGCGTCCGATTCAATAATCTAGACTCACATGAGAACGACCATAAGGTGTCCGAGGCAGCAATTGACCCATGGAGACAAGTCGGCTGGAGGACGATGTATTGAATCTCGACGCAATTTGAGTGTTCCATCGTCATTAGGAGGCCCTGAACGTTACAAGTAACTGTCAGTTTTGCGTCCGATTCGATAATCTAGACTCACAGGAGAACGACCATAAGGTGCCCGAGGCAGCGGTAGACCCATGGAGACAAGTTGGTTGGAGGACGATGTATTGAATCGGGACGCAATTTGAGTGTTCCATCGTCATTAGGAGGCCCTGAACGTTACAATTAACTATCACTTTTGCGTCCGATTCGATAATCTAGATTCACAGGAGAACGAACATAAGGTGCTCGAGGCAGCAATAGACCCATGGAGACAAGTCGGCTGGAGGACGATGTATTGTGTCTCGACGCAATTTGAGTGTTCCATCGTCATTAAGAGGCCCTGAACGTTACAATTAACTATCAGTTTTGCGTCCGATTCGAAAATGTAGACTCACAGAGAACGACAATAAGGTGCTCGAAGCAGCAATAGACCCCTGAAGACAAGTCGCATGGAGGACGATGTGTTGAATCTCAACGCAATTTGAGTGTTCCAACGTCATTAGGAGGCCCTGAACGTTACAATTAACTATCAGTTTTGCGTCCGATTCGATAATGTAGACTCACAGGAGAACGAACATAAGGTGCCCGAGGCAGCAATAGACCCATGGAGACAAGTCGGCTGGAGGACGATGTATTGAATCGGGACGCAATTTGAGTGTTCAATCGTCATTAGGAGGCACTGAATGTAATAATTAACTATCAGTTTTGCGTCCGATTCGAAACTCTAGACTCACAGGAGAACGACAATAAGGTGCCCGAGGCAGCAATAGACCCATGGAGACAAGACGGCTGGAGCACGATGTATTGAATCTCAACGCAATATGAGTGCTCCATCGTCATTAGGCGGCCCTGAACGTTACAATTAACTATCATTAGGAGGCCCTGAACGTTATAATTAACTATCAGTCTTGCGTCCGATTCGATAATCTAGACTCAGAGGAGAACGACCATAAGGTGCCCGAGGCAGCAATAGAGCCATGGAGACATGTCGGCTGGAGGACGATGTATTCAATCTCAACGCAATTTGAGTGTCCCATCGTCATTAGGAGGCCCTGAGAGTTTCAATCAACAATCAGTTTTGCGTACGATTCGATAATCGAGACTCACATGAGAACGACCATAAGGTGCCCGCGGCAGCAATAGACCCATGGAGGCAAGTCGGCTGGAGGACGATGTATTGAATCTCGACGCAATTTGAGTTTTCCATCGTCTTTAGGAGACCCTGAACGTTTCAATTAACTATCAGTTTTGCGTCCGATTCGATAATCTAGACTCAGAGGAGAACGACCATAAGGTGCCCGATGCAGCAATAGACCCACGAAAACAAGTCGGCTGGAGGACGATGTATTGAATCTCGACGCAATTTGAGTGTTCCATCGTCATTAGGAGGCCCTGAACGTTACAATTAACTGTCAGTTTTGCGTCCGATTCGATAATCTAGACTCACAGGAGAACGACCATAAGGTGCCCGAGGCAGCGGTAGACCCATGGAGACGAGTCGGTTGGAGGATGATGTATTGCATCGGGACGCAATTTGAGTGTTCCATCGTCATTAGGAGGCCCTGAACGTTACAATTAACGATCACTTTTGCGTCAGATTCGATAATCTAGACTCACAAGAGAACGAACATAAGGAGCCCGAGGCAGCAATAGACCCATGGAGACAAGTCGGCTGGAGGAAGATGTATTGTATCTCGACGCAATTTGAGTGTTCCATCGTCATTAAGAAGCCCTGAACGTTACAATTAACTATCAGTTTTGCGTCCGATTCGAAAATCTTGACTCACAGAGAACGACAATTAGGTGCTCGAAGCAGCAATAGACCCCTGAAGACAAGTCGGCTGGAGGACGATGTGTTGAATCTCAACGCAATTTGAGTGTTCCATCGGCATTAGGAGGCCCTGAACGTTACAATTAACTATCAGTTTTGCGTCCGATTCGATAATGTAGACTCACAGGAGAACGACCATAAGGTGCCCGAGGCAGCAATAGACCCATGGAGACAAGCCGGCTGGAGGACGATGTATTGAATCGGGACGCAATTTGAGTGTTCCATTGTCATTAGGAAGCCCTGAACGTTACAATTAACTATCAGTATTGCGTCCGATTCGATAATCTAGACTCACAGGAGAACGATCATAAGGTGCCCGAGGCAGCAATAGACCCATGGAGACAAGCCGGATGGAGGACGATGTATTGAATCGGGACGCAATTAGAGTGTTCCATCGTCATTAGGAGGCCCTGAAAGTTACAATGAACTTTCAGTTTTGCGTCCGATTCGATAATCTAGACTCACAGGAGAACGACCATAAGGTGTCCGAGGCAGCAATAGACCCTTGGAGACAAGTCGGCTAGAGGACGATGTATTGAATCTCGACGCAATTAGAGTGTTCATTCGTCATTAGGAGGCCCTGAACGTTACAATTAACTGTCAGTTTTGCATCCGATTCGATAATCTAGACTCACAGCAGAACGACCATAAGGTGCCCGAGGCAGCGGTAGACCCATGGAGACAAGTCGGCTGGAGGACGATGTATTGAATCGGGACGCAATTTGAGTGTTCCATCGTCATTAGGAGGCCCTGAACGTTACAATTAACTATCACTTTTGCGTCCGATTCGATAATCTAGACTCACAGGAGAACGAACATAAGGTGCCCGAGGCAGCAATAGACCCATTGAGACAAGTCGGCTGGAGGACGATGTATTGAATCTCGACGCAATTTGAGTGTTCCATCGTCATTAAGAGGCCCTGAACGTTACAATTAACTATCAGTTTAGCGTCCGATTCGAAAATCTAGACTCACAGAGAACGACAATAAGGTGCCCGAAGCAGCAATAGACCCCTGAAGACAAGTCGGATGGAGGATGATGTATTGAATTTCAACGCAATTTGAGTGTTCCATCGTCATTAGGAGGCCCTGAACGTTACAATTAACTATCAGTTTTGCGTCCGATTCGATAATCTAGACTCACAGGAGAACGACCATAAGGTGCCCGAGCCAGCAATAGACCCATGGACACAAGTCGGCTGGATGACGATGTATTGAATCTCGATGCAATTTGAGTGTTCCATCGTCATTAGGGGGCCCTCAACGTTACAATTAACTATCAGTGTCGCGTCCGATTCGATAATCTAGACTTACAGGAGAACGACCATAAGGTGCCCGAGGCAGCAATAGACCCACGGAGACAAGTTGGCTGGAGGAAGATGTATTGAATCGGGACGCAATTTGAGTGTTCCATCGTCATTAGGAGGCCCTGAACGTCACAATTAACTATCAGTCTTGCGTCCGATTCGATAATCTAGACTCACAGGAGAACGACCATAAGGTGCCCGAGGCAGCAATAGACCCATGGAGACAAGTCGGCTGGAGGATGATGTATTGAATCTCGACGCAATTTGACTGTTCCATCGTCATTAGGAGGCCCTGAACGTTACAATTAACTATCAGTTTTGCGTCCGATTCGAAAATCTGAACTCACAGGAGAACGACCATAAGGTGCCCGAGGCAGCAATAGACCCATGGACACAAGTCGGCTGGAGGACGATGTATTGAATCGGGACGCCATTTGGGTGTCCATCTTCAATAGGAGTCCCTGAACGTTCCAATAAACTATCAGTTTTGCGTCCGATTTGATAATCTAGACTCACAGGACAACGACCATAAGGTATCCGAGGCAGCAATAGACCCATGGAGACAAGTCGGCTGAGGAACGATGTATTGAATCGGGACGCAATTAGAGTGTTCCATCGTCATTAGGAGGCCCTGAACGTTACAATTAACTATCAGTTTTGCGTCCGATTCGATATTCTAGACTCACAGGAGAACGACCATAAGGTGCCCAAGACAGCAACAGACCCATGGAGACAAGTCGTCTGAAGTACGATGTATTGAATCTCGACGCAATTTGAGTGTTCAATCGTCATTAGGAGGCCCTGAACGTTACAATTAACTGTCAGTTTTGCGTCCGATTCGATAATCTAGACTCACAGGAGAACGACCATAAGGTGCCCGAGGCAGCAATAGACCCATGGAGACAATCCGGCTGGAGGACGATGTATTGAATCGCGACGCAATTTGAGTGTTCCATCGTCATTAGGAGGCCCTCAACGTTACAATTAACTATCAGTATTGCGTCCGATTCGATAATCTAGACTCACAGGAGAACGACCATAAGGTGCCCGAGGCAGCAATAGACCCATGGAGACAAGCCGGCTGGAGGTCGATGTATTGAATCGGGACGCAATTTGAGTGTTCAATCGTCATTAGGAGGCCCTGAACGTTACAATTAACTGTCAGTCTTGCGTCCGATTCGATAATCTAGACTCACAGGAGAACGACCATAAGGTGCCCGAGGCAGCTTTAGACCCATGGAGACAAGTCGGCTGGAGGACGATGTATTAAATCGGGACGCAATTTGAGTGTTCCATCGTCATTAGGAGGTCCTGAACGTTACAATTAACTATCACTTTTGCGTCCGATTCGATAATCTAGACTCACAGGAGAACGAACATAGGTGCCCGAGGCAGCAATAGACCCATGGAGACAAGTCGGCTGGAGGACGATGTATTGAATCTCGACGCAATTTGAGTGTTCCATCGTCATTAAGAGGCCCTGAACGTTACAATTAACTATCAGTTTTGCGTCCGATTCGAAAATCTAGACTCACAGAGAACGACAATAAGGTGCCCGAAGCAGCAATAGACCCCTGAAGACAAGTCGGCTGGAGGACGATGTATTGAATCTCAACGCAATTTGAGTGTTCCATCGTCATTAGGAGGCCCTGAACGTTACAATTAACTATCAGTTTTGCGTCCGATTCGATAATGTAGACTCACAGGAGAACGACCATAAGGTGCCCGAGGCAGCAATAGACCCATGGAGACAAGCCGGCTGGAGGACGATGTATTGAATCGGGACGCAATTTGAATGTTCCATCGTCATAGGAGGCCCTGAACGTTACAATTAACTATCAGTATTGCGTCCGATTCGATAATCTAGACTCACAGGAGAACGACCATAAGGTGCCCGAGGCAGCAATAGACCCTTGGAGACAAGTCGGCTGGAGGACGGTGTATTGAATCAGGACGCAATTTGAGTGTCCCATCGTCATTAGGAGGTCCTGAAAGTTACAGTTTTGCGCCCGATTCGATAATCTAGACTCACAGGAGAACGACCATAAGGTGTCCGAGGAAGCAATAGACCCATGGAGACAAGTCGGCTGGAGGAAGATGTATTGAATCGGGACGCAATTTGAGTGTTCCATCGTCATTAGGAGGCCCTGAACGTCACAATGAACTATCAGTTTTGCGTCCGATTCGATAATCTAGACTCACAGGAGAATGACCATAAGGTGCCCGAGGCAGCAATAGACCCACGAAGACAAGTCGGCTGGAGGAAGATGTATTGAATCTCGACGCAATTTGTGTGTTCCATCGTCATTAGGAGGCCCTGAACGTTACAATTAACTATCAGTTTTGCGTCCGATTCGAAAATCTAGACTCACAGGAGAACGAACAGAAGGTGCCCGAGGCAGCAATAGACCCATGGAGAGATGTCGGATGGACGACAATGTATTGAATCTCGACGCAATCTGAGTGTTCCATCGTCTTTAGGAGGCCCTGAACATTACAATTAACTATCAGTTATGCGTCCGATTCGAAAATGTAGACTCACAGGAGAACGACCATAAGGTGCCCGAGGCAGAAATAGACCCATGGAGACAAGTCGGCTGGAGGCCGATGTATTGTATCTCAACGCAATTTGAGTGTTCCATCGTAATTAGGAGGCCCTGAACGTTACAATTAACTATCAGTTTTGCGTCCGATTCGATAAACTAGACACACAGGAGAACGACCATAAGGTGCCCGAGGCAGCAATAGACCCATGGACACAAGTCGGCTGGATGACGATGAATTGAATCTCTACGCAATTTGAGTGTTCCATCGTCATTAGGGGGCCCTGAACGTTACAATTAACTATCAGTGTCGCGTCCGATTCGATAATCTAGACTCACAGGAGAACGACCATAAGGTGCCCGAGGCAGCAATAGACCCACGGAGACAAGTTGGCTGGAGGAAGATGTATTGAATCGGGACGCAATTTGTGTGTTCCATCGTCATTAGGAGGCCCTGAACGTCACAATTAACTATCAGTCTTGCATCCGATTCGATAATCTAGACTCACAGGAGAACGACAATAAGGTGCCCGAGGCAGCAATAGACCCATGGAGACAAGTCGGCTGGAGGACTATGTATTGAATCGGGACGCAATTTTGAGTGTTCCATCGTCATTAGGAGACCCTGAACATTACAATTATCTATCAGTTTTGCTTCCGAATCGATAATCTAGACTCACAGGAGAACGACCATAAGGTGCCCGAGGCAGCATTAGACCCATGAAAACAATTCGTCTGGAGGACGATGTATTGAATCGGGACGCAATTTGAGTGTTCCATCGTAATTAGGATGCCCTGAACGTTACAATTAACTATAAGTTTTGCGTCCGATTCGATAATCTAGACTCACAGGGCAACGACCATAAGGTGCCCGAGGCCGCAATAGACCCATGGAGACAAGTCGGCTGGAGGACGATGTAATGAATCTCAACGCAATTTGAGTGTTCCATCGACATTAGGAGGCCCTGAGCGTTTCAATCAACTATCAGTTTTGCGTCCGATTTGATAATCTAGACTCACAGGAGTACGACCATAAGGTGCCCGAGGCAGCAATAGACCCATGGAGACAAGTCGGCTGGAGGACGATGTATTGAGTCGGGACGCAATTTGGGTGTTCCATCGTCATTAGGAGCCCCTGAACGTTTCAATTGACTATGAGTTTTGCGTCCGATTCGATAATCTAGACTCACAGGAGAATGACCATAAGGTGCCCGAGGCAGCAATAGACCCACGAAGACAAGTCGGCTGGAGGACGATGTATTGAATCTCGACGCAATTTGAGTGTTCCATCGTCTTTAGGAGGCCCTGAACATTACAATTAACTATCTGTTTTGCGTCCGATTCGAAACACTAGACTCACAGGAGAACGACAATAAGGTGCCCGAGGCAGCAATAGACCCATGGACACAAGTCGGCTGGATGACGATGTATTGAATCTCGACGCAATTTGAGTGTTCCATCGTCATTAGGGGGCCCTGAACGTTACAATTAACTATCAGTGTCGCGTCCGATACGATAATCTAGACTCACAGGAGAACGACCATAAGGTGCCCGAGGCCGCAATAGACCCATGGAGACAAGTCGGCTGGAGGAAGATGTATTGAATCGGGACGCAATTTGAGTGTTCCATCGTCATTAGGAGGCCCTGAACGTTACAATTAACTATCAGTCTTGCGTCCGATTCGATAATCTAGACTCAGAGGAGAACGACCATAAGGTGCCCGAGGCAGCAATAGACCCATGGAGACAAGTCGGCTGGAGGACGACGTATTGAATCGGGACGCAATTTGAGTGTTCCATCGTCATTAGGAGGCCCTGAATGTTATAATTAACTATCAGTTTTGCGTCCGATTCGAAACTCTAGACACTCAGGAGAACGACAATAAGGTGCCCGAGGCAGCAATACACCCATGGAGACAAGACGGCTGGAGCACGATGTATTGAATCTCAACGCAATTTGAGTGTTCCATCGTCATTAGGAAGCCCTGAACGTTACAATTAACTATCATTAGGAGGCCCTGAACGTTACAATTAACTATCAGTTTTGCGTCCGATTCGATAATCTAGACTCACAGGAGAACGACCATAAGGTGCCCGAGGCAGCATTAGACCCATGGAGACAAGTCGGCTGGAGGACGATGTATTGAGTCAGGACGTAATTTGGGTGTTCCATCGTCTGCACGAGGCCCTGAAAGTTACAATTAACTATCAGTTTTGCGTCCGATTCGAAAATGTAGACTCACAGGAGAACGACCATAAGGTGCCCGAGGCAGCAATAGACCCATGGAGAGAAGTCTGCTGGAGGACGATGTAATGAATCGGGACGCCATTTGATTGTTCCATCGTCATTAGGAGGCCCTGAACGTTACAATAAACTATCAATTATGCGTCCGATTTTATAATCTAGACTCACAGGACAACGACCATAAGGTGTCCGAGGCAGCAATAGACCCATGGAGACAAGTCGGCTGAGGAACGATGTATTGAATCGGGACGCAATTAGAGTGTTCCATCGGCATTAGGAGTCCCTGAACGTTACAATTAACTATCAGTTTTGCGTTCGATTCGATATTCTAGACTCACAGGAGAACGACCATAAGGTGCCCAAGGCAGCAACAGACCCATGGAGACAACTCGTCTGAAGGACGATGTATTGAATCTCGTCGCAATTTGAGTGTTCAATCGTCATTAGGAGGCCCTGAACGATACAATTAACTGTCAGTTTTGCGTCCGTTTCGATAATCTAGACTCACAGGAGAACGACCATAAGGTGCCCGAGGCAGCGGTAGACCCATGGAGACAAGTCGGCTGGAGGACGATGTATTGAATCGGGACGCAATTTGAGTGTTCCATCGTCATTAGGAGGCCCTGAACGTTACAATTAACTATCACTTTTGCGTCCGATTCGATAATCTAGACTCATAGGAGAACGAACATAAGGTGCCCGAGGAAGCAATAGACCCATGGAGACAAGTCGGCTGGAGGACGATGTATTGAATCTCGACGCAATTTGAGTGTTCCATCGTCATTAAGAGGCCCTGAACGTTACAATTAACTATCAGTTTTGCGTCCGATTCGAAAATCTAGACTCACAGAGAACGACAATAAGGTGCCCGAAGCAGCAATAGACCCATGAAAACAAGTCGGCTGGAGGACGAGGTATTGAATCTCAACGCAATTTGAGTGTTCCATCGTCATTAGGAGGCCCTGAACGTTACAATTAATTATCAGTTTTGCGTCCGAGTCGATAATGTAGACTCACAGGAGAACGACCATAAGGTGCCCGAGGCAGCAATAGACCCATGGAGACAAGCCGGCTGGAGGACGATGTATTGATTCGGGACGCAATTAGAGTGTTCCATCGTCATTAGGAGGCCCTGAAAGTTACAATTAACTTTCAGTTTTGCGTCCGATTCGATAATCTAGACTCACAGGAGAACGACCATAAGATGTCCGAGGCAGCAATAGACCCTTGGAGACAAGTCGGCTAGAGGACGATGTATTGAATCTCGACGCAATTTGAGTGTTCAATCGTCATTAGGAGGCCCTGAACGTTACAATTAACTGTCAGTTTTGCGTCCGATTCGATAATCTAGACTCACAGGAGAACGACCATAAGGTGCCCGAGGCAGCAATAGACCCTTGAACACAAGCCGGCTGGAGGACGATGTATTGAATCGGGACGCAATTAGAATGTTCCATCGTCATTAGGAGGCCCTGAAAGTTACAATTAACTTTCAGTTTTGCGTCCGATTCGATAATCTAGACTCACAGGAGAACGACCATAGGGTGTCCGAGGCAGCGGTAGAAACATGGAGACAAGTCGGCTGGAGGACGATGTATTGAATCGGGACGCAATTTTAGTGTTCCATCGTCATTAGGAGGCCCTGAACGTTACAATTAACTATCACTTTTGCGTCCGATTCGATAATCTAGACTCACAGAAGAACGAACATAAGGTGCCCGAGACAGCAATAGACCCATGGAGACAAGTCGCCTGGAGGATGATGTATTGAATCTCGACGCAATTTGAGTGTTCCATCGTCATTAAGAGTCCCTGAACGTTACAATTAAGTATCAGTTTTGCGTCCGATTCGAAAATCTAGACCCACAGAGAACGACAATAAGGTGCCCGAAGCAGCAATAGACCCCTGAAGACAAGTCGGCTGGAGGATGATGTATTGAATCTCAACGCAATTTGAGTGTTCCATCGTCATTAGGAGGCCCTGAACGTTCAATTAACTATCAGTTTTGCGTCCGAGTCGATAATGTAGACTCACAGGAGAACGACCATTAGGTGCCCGAGGCAGCAATAGACCCATGGAAACAAGCCGGCTGGAGGACGATGTATTGAATCGGGACGCAATTTGAGTGTTCCATCGTCATTAGGAGGCCCTGAACGTTACAATTAACTATCAGTTTTGCGTCCGATTCGAAAAAGTAGACTCACAGGAGAACGACCATAAGGTGCCCGAATCAGAAATAGACCCATGGAGACAAGTCGGCTGGAGGAAGATGTATTGAATCGGGACGCAATTTGAGTGTTCCATCGTCATTAGGAGGCCCTGAACGTCACAATGAACGATCAGTTTTGCGTCCAATTCGATAATCTAGACTCACAGGAGAACGACCATAAGGTGCCCGAGGCTGCAATAGACCCTTGGAGACAAGTCGGCTGGAGGACGGTGTATTGAATCAGGACGCATTTGAGTGTTCCATCGTCATTAGGAGGCCCTGAAAGTTACAATTAACTTTCAGTTTTGCGTCCGATTCGATAATCTAGACTCACAGGAGAACGACCATAAGGTGTCCGAGGCAGCAAGAGACCCATGGACACAAGCCGGCTGGATGACGATGTATTGAGTCGGGACGTAATTTGGGTGGTCCATCGTCATTAGGAGGCCCTGAACGTTACAATTAAATATCAGTTTTGCGTCCGATTTGATAATCTAGACTCACAGGAGAACGACCATAAGGTGCCCGAGGCAGCAATAGACCCATGGAGACAAGCCGGCTGGAGGACGATGTATTGAATCTGAACGCAATTAGAGTGTTCCATCGTCATTAGGAGGCCCTGAAAGTTACAATTAACTTTCAGTTTTGCGTCCGATTCGATAATCTAGACTCACAGGAGAACGACCATAGGGTGTCCGAGGCAGCAATAGACCCTTGGAGACAAGGCGGCTGGAGGACGATGTATTGAATCTCGACGCAATTTGAGTGTTCAATCGTCATTAGGAGGCCCTGAACGTTACAATTAACTATCAGTTTTGCGTCCGATTCGAAAATCTAGACTCACAGGAGAACGACCATAAGGTGCCCGAGGCAGCGGTAGACCCATGGAGACAAGTCGGCTGGAGGACGATGTATTGAATCTCGACGCAATTTGAGTGTTCCATCGTCATTAAGAGGCCCTGAACGTTACAATTACCTATCAGTTTTGCGTCCGATTCGAAAATCTAGACTGACAGAGAACGACAATAAGGTGCCCGAAGCAGCAATAGACCCCTGAAGACAAGTCGGCTGGAGGACGATGTATTGAATCTCAACGCAATTTGAGTGTTCCATCGTCATTAGGAGGCCCTGAACGGTACAATTAACTATCAGTTTTGCGTCCGATTCGATAATGTAGACTCACAGGAGAACGACCATAAGGTGCCTGAGGCAGCAATAGACCCATGGAGACAAGCCGGCTGGAGGACGATGTATTGAATCGGGACGCAATTTGAATGTTCCATCGTCATTAGGAGGCCCTGAACGTTACAATTAACTATCAGTATTGCGTCCGATTCGATAATCTAGACTCACAGGAAAACGACAATAAGGTGCCCGAGGCAGCAATAGACCCTTGGAGACAAGTGGGCTGGAGGACGGTGTATTGAATCAGGACGCAATTTGAGTGTTCCATCGTCATTAGGAGGTCCTGAAAGTTACAATTAACCTTCAGTTTTGCGTCCGATTCGATAATCTAGACTCACAGGAGAACGACCATAAGGTGTCCGAGGCAGCAATAGACCCATGGACACAAGTCGGCTGGATGACGATGTTTTGAATCTCGACGCAATTTGAGTGTTCCATCGTCATTAGGGGGCCCTGATCGTTACAATTAACTATCAGTTTCGCGTCCGATTCGATAATCTAGACTCACAGGAGAACGACCATAAGGTGCCCGGGGCAGCAATAGTCCCATGGAGTCAAGTCGGCTGGAGCAAGATGTATTGAATCGGGACGCAATTTGAGGGTTCCATCGTCATTAGGAGGCCCTGAACGTCACAATGAACTATCAGTTTTGCGTCCGATTCGATAATCTAGACTCACAGGAGAATGACAATAAGCTGCCCGAGGCAGCAATAGACCCACGAAGACAAGTCGGCTGGAGGACGATGTATTGAATCGGGACGCAATTTGAGTGTTCCATCGTCATCAGGAGGCCCTGA
This sequence comes from Schistocerca cancellata, assembly GCF_023864275.1. Lineage (NCBI taxonomy): Eukaryota > Metazoa > Arthropoda > Insecta > Orthoptera > Acrididae > Schistocerca > Schistocerca cancellata. The sequence continues at coordinate 459,399,306 of NC_064634.1, read as the reverse complement.
ACGTTACAATTAACTATCAGTTTTGCGTCCGATTCGAAAATCTAGACTCACAGGAGAACGACCAGAAGGTGCCCGAGGCAGCAATAGACGCATGGAGACATGTCGTATGGACGACAATGTATTGAATCTCGACGCAATTTGAGTGTTCCATCGTCTTTAGGAGGGCCTGAACATTACAATTAACTATCAGTTATGCGTCCGATTCGAAAATCTAGACTCACAGGAGAACGACCAAAAGGTGCCCGAGGCAGAAATAGACCCATGGAGACAAGTCGGCTGGAGGCCGATGTATTGTATCTCGACGCAATTTGAGTGTTCCATCGTAATTAGGAGGCCCTGAACGTTACAATTAACTATCAGTTTTGCGTCCGATTCGATAATCTAGACTCACATGAGGACGACCATAAGGTGCCCGAGGCAGCAAAAGACCCATGGGGACAAGTCGGCTGGAGGACGATGTATTGAATCTCGACGCAATTTGAGTTTTCCATCGTCTTTAGGAGGCCCTGAAAATTACAATTAACTATCAGTTTTGCGTCCGATTCGATAATCTAGACTCACAGGAGAACGACCATAAGGTGCCCGAGGCAGCATTAGACCCATGGAGACAAGTCGGCTGGAGGACGATGTATTGAGTCGGGACGTAATTTGAGTGTTCCATCGTCATTAGGAGGCCCTCACCGTTACAATTAAATATCAGTTTTGCGTCCGATTCGATAATCTAGACTCACAGGAGAACGACCATAAGGTGCCCGAGGCAGCAATAGACCCACGAAGACAAGTCGGCTGGAGGACGATGTATTGAATCTCGACGCAATTTGAGTGTTCCATCGTAATTAGGAGGGCCTGAACGTTACAATTAACTATCAGTTTTGCGTCCGATTCGAAAATCTAGACTCACAGGAGAACGACCATAATGTGCCCGAGGCAGCAATAGACCCATGGAGACAAGTCGGATGGAGGACAATGTATTGAATCTCGACGCAATTTGAGTGTTCCATCGTCTTTAGGAGGCCCTGAACGTTACAATTAACTATCAGTTTTGCGTACGATTCGAAAATGTAGACTCACAGGAGAACGACCATAAGGTGCCCAAGGCAGCAATAGACCGATGGAGAGAAGTCGGCTGGAGGACGATGTAATGAATCGGGACGCCATTTGAGTTTTCCATCGTCATTAGGAGGCCCTGAACGTTACAATAAACTGTCAGTTTTGCGTCCGATTTGATAATCTAGACTCACAGGACAACGACCATAAGGGGTCCGAGGCAGCAATAGACCCATGGAGACAAGTCGGCTGAGGAACGATGTATTGAATCGGGACGCAATTAGAGTGTTCCATCGTCATTAGGAGTCCCTGAACGTTACAATTAACTAGCAGTTTTGCGTTCGATTCGATATTCTAGACTCACAGGAGAACGACCATAAGGTGCCCAAGGCAGCAACAGACCCATGGAGACAAGTCGTCTGAAGGACGATGAATTGAATCTCGACGCAATTTCAGTGTTCAATCGTCATTAGGAGACCCTGAACGATACAATGAACTGTCAGTTTTGCGTCCGTTTAGATAATCTAGACTCACAGGAGAACGACCATAATGTGCCCGAGGCAGCGGTAGACCCATGGAGACAAGTCGGCTGGAGGACGATGTATTGAATCGGGACGCAATTTGAGTGTTCCATCGTCATTAGGAGGCTCTGAACGTTATAAATAACTATCACTTTTGCGTCCGATTCGATAATCTAGACTCATAGGAGAACGAACATAAGGTGCCCGAGGAAGAAATAGACCCATGGAGACAAGTCGGCTGGAGGACGATGTATTGAATCTTGACGCAATTTGAGTGTTCCATCGTCATTAAGAGGCCCTGAACGTTACAATTAACTATCAGTTTTGCGTCCGATTCGAAAATCTAGACTCACAGGGAACGACAATTAGGTGCCCGAAGCAGCAATAGACCCAAGAAAACAAGCCGGCTGGAGGACGATGTATTGAATCTCAACGCAATTTGAGTGTTCCATCGTCATTAAGAGGCCCTGAACGTTACAATTAACTATCAGTTGTGCGTCCGATTCGATAATCTATACTCACAAGAGAACGACCATAAGGTGCCCGAGGCAGCAATAGACCCATGAAGACAAGCCGGCTGGAGGACGATGTACTGAATCGGGACGCAATTTGAGTGTTCCATCGTCATTAGGAGGCCCTGAACGTTACAATAAACTATCAGTTTTGCGTCCGATTTGATAATCTAGACTCACAGGACAACGACCATAAGGTGTCCGAGGCAGCAATAGACCCATGGAGACAAGTCGGCTGAGGAACGATGTATTGAATCGGGACGCAATTAGAGTGTTCCATCGTCATTAGGAGTCCCTGAACGTTACAATTAACTATCAGTTTTGCGTTCGATTCGATATTCTAGACTCACAGGAGAACGACCATAAGGTGCCCAAGGCAGCAACAGACCCATGGAGACAAGTCGTCTGAAGGACGATGTATTGAATCTCGACGCAATTTCAGTGTTCAATCGTCATTAGGAGGCCCTGAACGATACAATTAACTGTCAGTTTTGCGTCCGATTCGATAATCTAGACTCACAGGAGAACGACCATAAGATGTCCGAGGCAGCAATAGACCCTTGGAGACAAGTAGGCTAGAGGACGATGTATTGAATCTCGACGCAATTTGAGTGTTCAATCGTCATTAGGAGGCCCTGAACGTTACAATTAACTGTCAGTTTTGCGTCCGATTCGATAATCTAGACTCACAGGAGAACGACCATAAGGTGCCGGAGGCAGCAATATACCCATGGAGACAAGCCGGCTGGAGGACGATGTATTGAATCGGGACGCAATTAGAGTGTTCCATCGTCATTAGGAGGCCCTGAAAGTTATAATTAACTTTCAGTTTTGCGTCCGATTCGATAATCTAGACTCACAGGAGAACGACCATAAGATGTCCGAGGCAGCAATAGACCCTTGGGGCCAAGTAGGCTAGAGGACGATGTATTGAATCTTGACGCAATTTGAGTGTTCAATCGTCATTAGGAGGCCCTGAACGTTACAATTAACTGTCAGTTTTGCGTCCGATTCGATAATCTAGACTCACAGGAGAACGACCATAAGGTGCCCGAGGCAGCGGTAGACCCATGGAGACAAGTCGGCTGGAGGACGATGTATTGAATCTCAACGCAATTTGAGTGTTCCATCGTCATTAGGAGGCCCTGAACGCTACAATTAACTATCAGTTTTGCGTCCGATTCGATAATGTAGACTCACAGGAGAACGACCATAAGGTTCCCGAGGCAGCAATAGACCCATGGAGACAAGCCGACTGGAGGACGATGTATTGAATCGGGACGCAATTTGAGTGTTCCATCGTCATTAGGAGGCCCTGAACGTTACAATTAACTATCAGTATTGCGTCCGATTCGATAATCTAGACTCACAGGAAAACGACCATAAGGTGCCCGAGGCAGCAATAGACCCATGGAGACAAGCCGGCTGGAGGACGATGTATTGAATCGGGACGCAATTTGAGTGTTCCATCGTCATTAGGAGGCCCTGAAAGTTACAATTAACTTTCAGTTTTGCGTCCGATTCGATAATCTAGACTCACAGGAGAACGACCATAGGGTGTCCGAGGCAGCAATAGACCCTTGAAGACAAGTCGGCTAGAGGACGATGTATTGAATCTCGACGCAATTTGAGTGTTCCATCGTCATTAGGAGGCCCTGAACGTTACAATTAACTATCACTTTAGCGTCCGATTCGATAATCTAGACTCACAGGAGAACGACAATAAGGTGCGCGAAGCAGCAATAGACCCCTGAAGACAAGTCGGCTGGAGGACGATGTATTGAATCGGGACGCAATTTGAGTGTTCCATCGTCATTAGGAGGCACTGAACGTTACAATTAACTATCAGTTTTGCGTCCGATTCGAAAAATTAGACTCACAGGAGAACGACCATAAGGTGCCCAAGGCAGAAATAGACCCATGGAGACAAGTCGGCTGGAGGAAGATGTATTGAATCGGGACGCAATTTGAGTGTTTCATCGTCATTAGGAGGCCCTGAACGTCACAATTAACGATCAGTTTTGTGTCCGATTCGATAATCTAGACTCACAGGAGAACGACCATAAGGTGCCCGAGGCTGCAATAGACCCTTGGAGACAAGTCGGCTGGAGGACGGTGTATTGAATCAGGACGCAATTTGAGTGTTCCATCGTCATTAAGAGGCCCTGATAGTTACAATTAACTTTCAGTTTTGCGTCCGATTCGATAATCTAGACTCACAGCAGAACGACCATAAGGTGTCCGAGGCAGCAATAGACCCATGGACACAAGTCGGCTGGATGACGATGTATTGAATCTCGACGCAATTTGAGTGTTCCATCGTCATTAGGGGGCCCTGAACGTTACAATTAACTATCAGTTTTGCGTCCGATTCGAAAATCTAGACTCACAGAGAACGACAATAAGGTGCCCGAAGCAGCAATAGACCCCTGAAGACAAGTCGGCTGGAGGACGATGTATTGAATCTCAACGCAATTTGAGTGTTCCATCGTCATTACGAGGCCCTGAACGCTACAATTAACTATCAGTTTTGCGTCCGATTCGATTATGTAGACTCACAGGAGAACGACCATAAGGTGCCCGAGGCAGCAATAGACCCATGGAGACAAGCCGACTGGAGGACGATGTATTGATTCGGGACGCAATTTGAGTGTTCCATCGACATTAGGAGGCCCTGAACGTTACAATTAACTATCAGTATTGCGTCCGATTCGATAATCTAGACTCACAGGAGAACGACCATAAGGTGCCCGAGGCAGCAATAGACCCTTGGAGACAAGCCGGCTGGAGGACGATGTATTGAATCGGGACGCAATTAGAGTGTTCCATCGTCATTAGGAGGCCCTGAAAGTTACAATTAACTTTCAGTTTTGCGTCCGATTCGATCATCTAGACTCACAGGAGAACGACCATAGGGTGTCCGAGGCAGCAATAGACCCTTGGAGAAAAGTCGGCTAGAGGACGATGTATTGAATCTCGACGCAATTTGAGTGTTCAATCGTCATTAGGAGGCCCTGAACGTTACAATTAACTGTCAGTTTTGCGTCCGATTCGAAAATCTAGACTCACAGGAGAACGACCATAAGGTGCCCGAGGCAGCGGTAGACCCATGGAGACAAGTCGGCTGGAGGACGATGTATTGAATCTCGACGCAATTTGAGTGTTACATCGTCATTAGGAGGCCCTGAACGTTACAATTAACTATCACTTTTGTGTCCGATTCGATAATCTAGACTCACAGGAGAACGAACATAAGGTGCCCGAGGCAGCAATAGACCCATGGAGACAAGTCGGCTGGAGGACGATGTATTGAATCTCGACGCAATTTGAGTGTTCCATCGTCATTAAGAGTCCCTGAACGTTACAATTAACTATCAGTTTTGCGTCCGATTCGAAAATCTAGACTCACAGAGAACGACAATAAGGTGCGCGAAGCAGCAATAGACCCCTGAAGACAAGTCGGCTGGAGGACGATGTATTGAATCTCAACGCAATTTGAGTGTTCCATCGTCATTAGGAGGACCTGAACGTTCAATTAACTATCAGTTTTGCGTCCGATTCGATAATGTAGACTCACAGGAGAACGACCATAAGGTGCCCCAATCAGCAATAGACCCATGGAAACAAGCCGGCTGGAGGACGATGTATTGAATCGGGACGCAATTTGAGTGTTCCATCGTCATTAGGAGGCCCTGAACGTTACAATTAACTATCAGTTTTGCGTCCGATTCGAAAAAGTAGACTCACAGGAGAACGACCATAAGGTGCCCGAGGCAGAAATAGACCCATGGAGACGTGTCGGCTGGAGGAAGATGTATTGAATCGGGACGCAATTTGAGTGTTCCATCGTCATTAGGAGGCCCTGAACGTCACAATTAACGATCAGTTTTGTGTCCGATTCGATAATCTAGACTCACAGGAGAACGACCATAAGGTGCCCGAGGCTGCAATAGACCCTTGGAGACAAGCCGGCTGGAGGACGGTGTATTGAATCAGGACGCAATTTGAGTGTTCCATCGTCATTAGGAGGCCCTGAAAGTTACAATTAACTTTCAGTTTTGCGTCCGATTCGATAATCTAGACTCACAGGAGAACGACCATAAGGTGTCCGAGGCAGCAATAGACCCATGGACACAAGTCGGCTGGATGACGATGTATTGAATCTCGACGCAATTTGAGTGTTCCATCGTCATTAGGGGGCCCTGAACGTTACAATTAACTATCGGTTTCGCGTCCGATTCGATAATCTAGACTCACAGGAGAACGACCATAAGGTGCCCGAGGCAGCAATAGACCCATGGAGACAAGTCGGCTGGAGGAAGATGTATTGAATCGGGACGCAATTTGAGTGTTCCATCGTCATTAGGAGGCCCTGAATGTCACAATGAACGATCAGTTTTGCGTCCGATTCGATAATCTAGACTCACAGGAGAACGACCATAAGGTGCGCGAGGCTGCAATAGACCCTTGGAGACAAGTCGGCTGGAGGACGGTGTATTGAATCAGGACGCAATTTGAGTGTTCCATCGTCATTAGGAGGCCCTGAACGTTACAATTAACTATCAGTTTTGCGTCCGATTCGAAAAAGTAGACTCACAGGAGAACGACCATAAGGTGCCCGAGGCAGAAATAGACCCATGGAGACAAGTTGGCTGGAGGACGATGTATTGTATCTCGACGCAATTTGAGTGTTCCATCGTAATTAGGAGGCCCTGAACGTAACAATTAACTATCAGTTTTGCGTCCGTTTCGATAATCTAGACTCACAGGAGAACGATCATAAGGTGCCCGAGGCAGCAATAGACCCAAGGACACAAGTCGGCTGGATGATGATGTATTGAATCTCGACGCAATTTGAGTGTTCCATCGTCATTAGGTGGCCCTGAACGTTACAATTAACTATCAGTTTTGCGTCCGATTCGATAATCTAGACTCACAGGAGGATGACCATACGGTGCCCGAGGCAGCATTAGACCCATGGAGATAAGTCGGCTGGAGGACGATGTATTGAATCTCGACGCAATTTGAGTGTTCAATCGTCATTAGGAGGCCCTGAACGTTACAATTAACTGTCAGTTTTGCGTCCGATTTGATAATCTAGACTCACAGGAGAACGACCATAAGGTGCCCGAGGCAGCAATAGACCCTTGGAGACAAGCCGGCTGGAGGACGATGTATTGAATCGGGACGCAATTTGAGTGTTCCATCGTCATTAGGAGGCCCTGAACGTTACAATTAACTATCAGTATTGCGTCCGATTCGATAATCTAGACTCACAGGAGAACGACCATAAGGTGCCCGAGGCAGCAATAGACCCTTGGAGACAAGCCGGCTGGAGGACGATTTATTGAATCGGGACGCAATTAGAGTGTTCCATCGTCATTAGGAGGCCCTGAAAGTTACAATTAACTTTCAGTTTTGCATCCGATTCGATAATCTAGACTCACAGGAGAACGACCATAGAGTGTCCGAGGCAGCAATAGACCCTTGGAGACAAGTCGGCTAGAGGACGATGTATTGAATCTCGACGCAATTTGAGTGTACAATCGTCATTAGGAGGCCCTGAACGTTACAATTAACTGTCAGTTCTGCGTCCGATTCGAAAAAGTAGACTCACAGGAGAACGACCATAAGTTGCCCGAGGCAGAAATAGACCCATGGAGACAAGTCGGCTGGAGGAAGATGTATTGAATCGGGACGCAATTTGAGTGTTCCATCGTCATTAGGAGTCCCTGAACGTCACAATTAACGATCAGTTTTGTGTCCGATTCGATAATCTAGACTCACAGGAGAACGACCATAAGGTGCCCGAGGCTGCAATAGACCCTTGGAGACAAGTCGGCTGGAGGATGGTGTATTGAATCAGGACGCAATTTGAGTGTTCCATCGTCATTAGGAGGCCCTGAAAGTTACAATTAACTTTCAGTTTTGCGTCCGATTCGATAATCTAGACTCTCAGGAGAACGACCATAAGGTGTCCGAGGCAGCAATAGACCCATGGACACAAGTCGGCTGGATGACGATGTATTGAATCTCGACGCAATTTGAGTGTTCCATCGTCATTAGGGGGCCCTGAACGTTACAATTAACTATCGGTTTCGCGTCCGATTCGATAATCTAGACTCACAGGAGAACGACCATAAGGTGCCCGAGGCAGCAATAGACCCATGGAGACAAGTCGGCTGGAGGAAGATGTATTGAATCGGGACGCAATTTGAGTGTTCCATCGTCATTAGGAGGCCCTGAACGTCACAATGAACGATCAGTTTTGCGTCCGATTCGATAATCTAGACTCACAGGAGAACGATTATAAGGTGCGCGAGGCTGCAATAGACCCTTGGAGACAAGTCGGCTGGAGGACGGTGTATTGAATCAGGACGCAATTTGAGTGTTCCATCGTCATTAGGAGGCCCTGAACGTTACAATTAACTATCAGTTTTGCGTCCGATTCGAAAAAGTAGACTCACAGGAGAACGACCATAAGGTGCCCGAGGCAGAAATAGACCCATGGAGACAAGTTGGCTGGAGGACGATGTATTGTATCTCGACGCAATTTGAGTGTTCCATCGTAATTAGGAGGCCCTGAACGTAACAATTAACTATCAGTTTTGCGTCCGTTTCGATAATCTAGACTCACAGGAGAACGATCATAAGGTGCCCGAGGCAGCAATAGACCCAAGGACACAAGTCGGCTGGATGATGATGTATTGAATCTCGACGCAATTTGAGTGTTCCATCGTCATTAGGGGGCCCTGAACGTTACAATTAACTATCAGTTTTGCGTCCGATTCGATAATCTAGACTCACAGGAGGACGACCATACGGTGCCCGAGGCAGCACTAGACCCATGGAGATAAGTCGGCTGGAGGACGATGTATTGAGTCGGGACGTAATTTGGGTGGTCCATCGTCATTAGGAGGCCCTGAACGTTACAATTAAATATCAGTTTTGCGTCCGATTCGATGATCTAGACTCACAGGAGAACGACCATAAGGTGCCCGAGGCAGCAATAGACCCATGGACACAAGTCGGCTGGATGAAGATGTATTGAATCTCGACGCAATTTGAGTGTTCCGTCGTCATTAGGGGGCCCTGAACGTTACAATTAACTATCGGTTTCGCGTCCGATTTGATAATCTAGACTCACAGGAGAACGACCATAAGGTGCGCGAGGCTGCAATAGACCCTTGGAGACAAGTCGGCTGGCTGATGGTGTATTGAATCAGGACGCAATTTGAGTGTTCCATCGTCATTAGGAGGCCCTGAACGTTACAATTAACTATCAGTTTTGCGTCCGATTCGAAAAAGTAGACTCACAGGAGAACGACCATAATGTGCCCGAGGCAGAAATAGACCCATGGAGACAAGTCGGCTGGAGGACGATGTATTGTATCTCGACGCAATTTGAGTGTTCCATCGTAATTAGGAGGCCCTGAACGTAACAATTAACTATCAGTTTTGCGTCCGTTTCGATAAACTAGACTCACAGGAGAACGATCATAAGGTGCCCGAGGCAGCAATAGACGCATGGAGACAAGCCGGCTGGAGGACGATGTATTGAATCTGGACGCAATTAGAGTGTTCCATCGTCATTAGGAGGCCCTGAAAGTTACAATTAACTTTCAGTTTTGCGTCCGATTCGATAATCTAGACTCACAGGAGAACGACCATAGGGTGTCCGAGGCAGCATTAGACCCTTGGAGACAAGTCGGCTAGAGGACGATGTATTGAATCTCGACGCAATTTGAGTGTTCAATCGTCATTAGGAGGCCCTGAACGTTACAATTAACTGTCAGTTTTGCGTCCGATTCGATAATCTAGACTCACAGGAGAACGACCATAAGGTGCCCGAGGCAGCAATAGACCCTTGGAGACAAGCCGGCTGGAGGACGATGTATTGAATCGGGACGCAATTTGAGTGTTCCATCGTCATTAGGAGGCCCTGAACGTTACAATTAACTATCAGTATTGCGTCCGATTCGATAATCTAGACTCACAGGAGAACGACCATAAGGTGCCCGAGGCAGCAATAGACCCTTGGAGACAAGCCGGCTGGAGGACGATGTATTGAATCGGGACGCAATTAGAGTGTTCCATCGTCATTAGGAGGCCCTGAAAGTTACAATTAACTTTCAGTTTTGCGTCCGATTCGATAATCTAGACTCACAGGAGAACGACCATAGAGTGTCCGAGGCAGCAATAGACCCTTGGAGACAAGTCGGCTAGAGGACGATGTATTGAATCTCGACGCAATTTGAGTGTTCAATCGTCATTAGGAGGCCCTGAACGTTTCAATTAACTGTCAGTTTTGCGTCCGATTCGAAAATCTAGACTCACAGGAGAACGACCATAAGGTGCCCGAGGCAGCGGTAGACCCATGAAGACAAGTCGGCTGGAGGACGATGTATTGAATCTCAACGCAATTTGAGTGTTCCATCGTCATTAGGAGGCCCTGAACGTCACAATTAACGATCAGTTTTGTGTCCGATTCGATAATCTAGACTCACAGGAGAACGACCATAAGGTGCCCGAGGCTGCAATAGACCCTTGGAGACAAGTCGGCTGGAGGACGGTGTATTGAATCAGGACGCAATTTGAGTGTTCCATCGTCATTAGGAGGCCCTGAAAGTTACAATTAACTTTCAGTTTTGCGTCCGATTTGATAATCTAGACTCACAGGAGAACGACCATAAGGTGTCCGAGGCAGCAATAGACCCATGGACACAAGTCGGCTGGATGACGATGTATTGAATCTCGACGCAATTTGAGTGTTCCATCGTCATTAGGGGGCCCTGAACGTTACAATTAACTATCGGTTTCGCGTCCGATTCGCTACTGTAGACTCACAGGAGAACGACCATAAGGTGCCCGAGGCAGCAATAGACCCATGGAGACAAGTCGGCTGGAGGAAGATGTATTGAATCGGGACGCAATTTGAGTGTTCCATCGTCATTAGGAGGTCCTGAACGTCACAATGAACGACCAGTTTTGCGTCCGATTCGATAATCTAGACTCACAGGAGAACGACCATTAGGTGCGCGAGGCTGCAATAGACCCTTGGAGACAAGTCGGCTGGAGGACGGTGTATTGAATCAGGACGCAATTTGAGTGTTCCATCGTCATTAGGAGGCCCCGAGCGTTACAATTAACTATCAGTTTTGCGTCCGGTTCGAAAAAGTAGACTCACAGGAGAACGACCATAATGTGCCCGAGGCAGAAATAGACCCATGGAGACAAGTCGGCTGGAGGACGATGTATTGTATCTCGATGCAATTTGAGTGTTCCATCATAATTAGGAGGCCCTGAACGTAACAATTAACTATCAGTTTTGCGTCCGTTTCGATAATCTAGACTCACAGGAGAACGATCATAAGGTGCCCGAGGCAGCAATAAACCCATGGACACAAGTCGGCTGGATGATGATGTATTGAATCTCGACGCAATTTGAGTGTTCCATCGTCATTAGGGGGCCCTGAACGTTACAATTAACTATCAGTTTTGCGTCCGATTCGATAATCTAGACTCACAGGAGGACGACCATACGGTGCCCGAGGCAGCATTAGACCCATGGAGATAAGTCGGCTGGAGGACGATGTATTGAGTCGGGACGTAATTTGGGTGGTCCATCGTCATTAGGAGGCCCTGAACGTTACAATTAAATATCAGATTTGCGTCCGATTCGATAATCTAGACTCACAGGAGAACGACCATAAGGTGCCCGAGGCAGCAATAGACCCATGGACACAAGTCGGCTGGATGTCGATGTATTGAATCTCGACGCAATTTGAGTGTTCCATCGTCATTAGGGGGCCATGAACGTTACAATTAACTATCGGCTTCGCGTCCGATTCGATAATCTAGACTCACAGGAGAACGACCATAAGGTGCCCGAGGCAGCAATAGACCCATGGAGTCAAGTCGGCTGGAGGAAGATGTATTGAATCGGGACGCAATTTGAGTGTTCCATCGTCATTAGGAGGCCCTGAACGTCACAATGAACGATCAGTTTTGCGTCCGATTCGATAATCTAGACTCACAGGAGAACGACCATAAGGTGCGCGATGCTGCAATAGACCCTTGGAGACAAGTCGGCTGGAGGACGGTGTATTGAATCAGGACGCAATTTGAGTGTTCCATCGTCATTAGGAGGCCCTGAACGTTACAATTAACTATCAGTTTTGCGTCCGATTCGAAAAAGTAGACTCACAGGAGAACGACCATAAGGTGCCCGAGGCAGAAATAGACCCATGGAGACAAGTCGGCTGGAGGACGATGTATTGTATCTCGACGCAATTTGAGTGTTCCATCGTAATTAGGAGGCCCTGAACGTAACAATTAACTATCAGTTTTGCGTCCGTTTCGATAATCTAGACTCACAGGAGAACGATCATAAGGTGCCCGAGACAGCAATAGACCCATGGAGGCAAGCCGGCTGGAGGACGATGTATTGAATCTGGACGCAATTAGAGTGTTCCATCGTCATTAGGAGGCCCTGAAAGTTACAATTAACTTTCAGTTTTGCGTCCGATTCGATAATCTAGACTCACAGGAGAACGACCATAGGGTGTCCGAGGCAGCAATAGACCCTTGGAGACAAGTCGGCTAGAGGACGTTGTATTGAATCTCGACGCAATTTGAGTGTTCAATCGTCATTAGGAGGCCCTGAACGTTACAATTAACTGTCAGTTTTGCGTCCGATTCGATAATCTAGACTCACAGGAGAATGACCATAAGGTGCCCGAGGCAGCGGTAGACCCATGGAGACAAGTCGGATGGAGGACGATGTATTGAATCGGGACGCAATTTGAGTGTTCCATCGTCATTAGGAGGCCCGGAACGTTACAATTAACTATCACTTTTGCGTCCGATTCGATAATCTAGACTCACAGGAGAACGAACATAAGGTGGCCGAGGCAGCAATAGACCCATGGAGACAAGCCGGCTGGAGGACGATGTATTGAATCGGGACGCAATTTCAGTGTTCCATCGTCATTAGGGGGCCCTGAACGTTACAATTAACTATCAGTATTGGGAGCGATTCGATAATCTAGGCTCACGGGAGAACGACCATAAGGTGCCCGAGGCAGCAATAGACCCTTGGAGACAAGTCGGCTGGAGGACGGTGTATTGAATCAGGACGCAATTTGAGTGTTCCATCGTCATTAGGAGGCCCTGAAAGTTACAATTAACTTTCAGTTTTGCGTCCGATTCCATAATCTAGACTCACAGGAGAACGACCATAAGGTGTCCGAGGCAGCAATAGACCCATGAACACAAGTCGGCTGGATGACGATGTATTGAATCTCGACGCAATTTGAGTGTTCCATCGTCATTAGGGGGCCCTGAACGTTACAATTAACTATCAGTTTCGCGTCCGATTCGATGATCTAGACTTACAGGAGAACGACCATAAGGTGCCCGAGGCAGCAATAGACCCATGGAGACAAGTCGGCTGGAGGAAGATGTATTGAATCGGGACGCAATTTGATTGTTCCATCGTCATTAGGAGGCCCTGAACGTCACAATGAACGATCAGTTTTGCGTCCGATTCGATAATCTAGACTCACGGGAGAACGACCATAAGGTGCCAGAGGCTGGAGACAATTCGGCTGGAGGACGGTGTATTGAATCAGGACGCAATTTGAGTGTTCCATCGTCATTAGGAGGCCCTGAACGTTACAATTAACTATCAGTTTTGCGTCCGATTCGAAAATGTGGACTCACAGGAGAACGACCATAAGGTGCCCGAGGCAGCAATAGACCCATGGCGACAAGTATGCTGGAGGAAGATGTATTGTATCTCGACGCAATTTGAGTGTCCCATCGTAATTAGGAGGCCCTGAAGGTTACAATTAACTATCAGTTTTGCGTCCGTCTCGATAATCTAGACTCACAGGAGAACGACCATAAGACGCCCGAGGCAGCAATAGACCCATGGACACAAGTCGGCTGGATGATGATGTCTTGAATCTCGACGAAATTTGGGTGTTCCATCGTCATTAGGAGGCCCTGAACGTTACAATTAACTATCAGTTTTGCGTCCGATTCGATAATCTAGACTCACAGGAGAACGACCATAAGGTGTCCGAGGCAGCAATAGACCCATGGACACAAGTCGGCTGGATGATGATGTCTTGAATCTCGACGAAATTTGGGTGTTCCATCGTCATTAGGAGGCCCTGAACGTTACAATTAACTATCAGTTTTGCGTCCGATTCGATAATCTAGACTCACAGGAGAACGACCATAAGGTGTCCGAGGCAGCAATAGACCCATGGACACAAGTCGGCTGGATGACGATGTATTGAATCTCGACGCAATTTGAGTGTTCCATCGTCATTAGGGGGCCCTGAACGTTTCAATTAACTATCGGTTTCGCGTCCGATTCGAAAATCTAGACCCACAGGAGAACGACCATAAGGTGCCCGATGCAGCATTAGACCCATGGAGACAAGTCGGCTGGAGGACAATGTATTGAGTCGCGACGTAATATGGGTGGTCCATCGTCAATAGGAGGCCCTGAACGTTACAATTAAATATCAGTTTTGCGTCCGATTCGATAATCTAGACCCACAGGAGAACGACCATAAGGTGCCCGAGGCAGCAATAGACCCATGGAGACAAGTCGGCTGGAGGACGATGTATTGAATCTCGACGCAATTTCAGTGTTCCATCGTCATTAGGAGGCCCTGAACGTTACAGTTAACTATCAGTTTTGCGTCCGATTCGAAAATCTAGACCCACAGGAGAACGACCATAAGGTGCCCGAGGCAGCAATAGACCCATGGAGACAAGTCGGCTGGAGGATAATGTATTGAATCTCGACGCAATTTGAGTGCTCCATCGTCTTTAGGAGGCCCTGAACGTTACAATTAGCTATTAGTTTTGCGTCCGATTCGAAATGACTCACAGGAGAACGACCATAAGGTGCCCGAGGCAGCAATAGACCCATGGAGAGAAGTCGGCTGGAGGACGATGTTTTGAATCGGGACGCCATTTGAGTGTTCCATCGTCATTAGTAGGCCCTGAACGTTACAATAAACTATCAGTTTTGCGTCCGATTTGATAATCTAGACTCACAGGAGAACGACCATAAGGTGTCCGAGGCAGCAATAGACCCATGGAGACAAGTCGGCTGGAGAACGATGTATTGAATCTCGACGCAATTTGAGTGTTCCATCGTCATTAAGAGGCCCTGAACGTTACAATTAACTATCAGTTTTGCGTCCGATTCGAAAATCTATACTCACAGAGAACGACAATATGGTGCCCGAAGCAGCAATAGACCCATGAAGACAAGTCGGCTGCAGGACGATGTATTGAATCTCAACGCAATTTGAGTGTTCCATCGTCATTAGGAGGCCCTGAACGTTACAATTAACTACCAGTTTTGCGTCCGATTCGATAATCTAGACTCACAGGAGAACGACCATAAGGTGCCCGAGGCAGCAATAGACCCATGGAGACAAGCCGGCTGGAGGACGAGGTATTGAATCGGGACGCAATTTGAGTGTTCCATCGTCATTAAGAGGCCCTGAACGTTACAATTAACTATCAGTATTGCGTCCGATTCGATAATCTAGACTCACAGGAGAACGACCATAAGGTGCCCGAGGCAGCAATAGACCCTTGGAGACAAGTCGGCTGGAGGGCGGTGTATTGAATCAGGACGCAATTTGAGTGTTCCATCGTCATTAGGAGGCCCTGAACGTTACAATTAACTATCAGTTTTGCGTCCGATTCGATAATCTAGACTCACAGGAGAACGACCATAAGGTGCCCGAGGAAGCAATAGACCCATGGAGACAAGTCGGCTGGAGGAAGATGTATTGAATCGGGACGCAATTTGAGTGTTCCATCGTCATTAGGAGAACCTGAACGTCACAATGAACTATCAATTTCGCGTCCGATTCGATAATCTAGACTCACAGGAGAACGACCATAAGGTGCCCGAGGCAGCAATAGATCATTGGAGACAAGTCGGCCGGAGGACGGTGTATTGAATCAGGACGCAATTTGAATGTTCCATCGTCATTAGGAGGCCCTGAACGTTACAATTAACTATCAGTTTTGCGTGCGATTCGATAATCTAGACTCACAGGAGAACGAACATAAGGTGCCCGAGGCAGCAATAGACCCATGGAGACAAGTCGGCTGGAGGACGATGTATGGAATCTCGACGCAACTTGACTGTTCCATCGTCATTAGGAGGCCCTGAGAGTTTCAATTAACTATCAGTTTTGCGTCCGATTCGATAATCTAGACTCACAGTAGAACGACCATAAGATGTCCGAGGCAGCAATAGACCCATGGAGACAAGTCGGCTGGAGGACGATGTATTGAATCTCCACGCAATTTGAGTGTTCCATCGTAATTAGGAGGCCCTGAACGTTACAATTAACTATCAGTTTTGCGTCCGATTCTATAATCTAGACTCACAGGAGAACGACCATAAGGTGCCCGAGGCAGCAATAGACCCATGGACACATGTCGGCTGGATGACGATGTATTGAATTTCGACGCAATTTGAGTGTTCCATCGTCATTAGGGGGCCCTGAACGTTACAATTAACTATCAGTTTCGCGTCCGATTCGATAATCTAGACTCACAGGAGAACGACCATGAGGTGCCCGAGGCAGCAATAGACCCATGGAGACAAGTCGGCTGGAAGAAGATGCATTGAATCGGGACGCAATTTGAGTGTTCCATCGTCATTAGGAGGCCCTGAATGTTACAATTAACTATCAGTTTTGCGTCCGATTCGAAAATCTAGACTCACAGGAGAACGACCATAAGGTGCCCGAGGCAGCGGTAGACCCATGGAGACAAGTCGGCTGGAGGACGATGTATTGAATCGGGACGCAATTTGAGTGTTCCATCGTCATTAGGAGGCCCTGAACGTTACAATTAACTATCACTTTTGCGTCCGATTCGATAATCTAGACTCACAGGAGAACGAACATAAGGTGCCCGAGGCAGCAATAGACCCATGGAGACAAGTCGGCTGGAGGACGATGTATTGAATCTCGACGCAATTTGAGTGTTCCATCGTCATTAAGAGTCCCTGAACGTTACAATTAACTATCAGTTTTGCGTCCGATTCGATAATCTAGACTCACAGAGAACGACAATAAGGTGCGCGAAGCAGCAATAGACCCCTGAAGACAAGTCGGCTGGAGGACGATGTATTGAATCTCAACGCAATTTGAGTGTTCCATCGTCATTAGGAGGACCTGAACGTTCAATTAACTATAAGTTTTGCGTCCGATTCGATAATGTAGACTCACAGGAGAACGACCATAAGGTGCCCGAGGCAGCAATAGACCCATGGAAACAAGCCGGCTGGAGGACGATGTATTGAATCGGGACGCAATTTGAGTGTTCCATCGTCATTAGGAGGCCCTGAACGTTACAATTAACTATCAGTTTTGCGTCCGATTCGAAAAAGTAGACTCACAGGAGAACGACCATAAGGTGCCCGAGGCAGAAATAGACCCATGGAGACAAGTCGGCTGGAGGAAGATGTATTGAATCGGGACGCAATTTGAGTGTTACATCGTCATTAGGAGGCCCTGAACGTCACAATTAACGATCAGTTTTGTGTCCGATTCGATAATCTAGACTCACAGGAGAACGACCATAAGGTGCCCGAGGCTGCAATAGACCCTTGGAGACAAGTCGGCTGGAGGACGGTGTATTGAATCAGGACGCAATTAGAGTGTTCCATCGTCATTAGGAGGCCCTGAAAGTTACAATTAACTTTCAGTTTTGCGTCCGATTCGATAATCTAGACTCACAGGAGAACGACCATAAGGTGTCCGAGGCAGCAATAGACCCATGGACACAAGTCGGCTGGATGACGATGTATTGAATCTCGACGCAATTTGAGTGTTCCATCGTCATTAGGGGGCCCTGAACGTTTCAATTAACTATCGGTTTCGCGTCCGATTCGATAATCTAGACTCACAGGAGAACGACCATAAGGTGCCCGAGGCAGCAATAGACCCATGGAGACAAGTCGGCTGGAGGAAGATGTATTGAATCGGGACGCAATTTGAGTGTTCCATCGTCATTCGGAGGCCCTGAACGTCACAATGAACGATCAGTTTTGCGTCCGATTCGATAATCTAGACTCACAGGAGAACGACCATAAGGTGCGCGAGGCTGCAATAGACCCTTGGAGACAAGTCGGCTGGAGGACGGTGTATTGAATCAGGACGCAATTTGAGTGTTCCATCGTCATTAGGAGGCCCTGAACGTTACAATTAACTATCAGTTTTGCGTCCGATTCGAAAAAGTAGACTCACAGGAGAACGACCATAAGGTGCCCGAGGCAGAAATAGACCCATGGAGACAAGTCGGCTGGAGGACGATGTATTGTATCTCGACGCAATTTGAGTGTGTCATCGTAATTAGGAGGCCCTGAACGTAACAATTAACTATCAGTTTTGCGTCCGTTTCGATAATCTAGACTCACAGAAGAACGATCAAAAGGTGCCCGAGGCAGCAATAGACCCATGGAGACAAGCCGGCTGGAGGACGATGTATTGAATCTGGACGCAATTAGAGTGTTCCATCGTCATTAGGAGGCCCTGAAAGTTACAATTAACTTTCAGTTTTGCGTCCGATTCGATAATCTAGACTCACAGGAGAACGACCATAGGGTGTCCGAGGCAGCATTAGACCCTTGGAGACAAGTCGGCTAGAGGACGATGTATTGAATCTCGACGCAATTTGAGTGTTCCGTCGTCATTAGGGGGCCCTGAACGTTACAATTAACTATCAGTTTTGCGTCCGATTCGATAATCTAGACTCACAGGAGGACGACCATACGGTGCCCGAGGCAGCATTAGACCCATGGAGATAAGTCGGCTGGAGGACGATGTATTGAGTCGGGACGTAATTTGGGTGGTCCATCGTCATTAGGAGGCCCTGAACGTTACAATTAAATATCAGTTTTGCGTCCGATTCGATAATCTAGACTCACAGGAGAACGACAATAAGGTGCCCGAGGCAGCAATAGACCCATGGACACAAGTCGGCTGGATGACGATGTATTGAATCTCGACGCAATTTGAGTGTTCCGTCGTCATTAGGGGGCCCTGAACGTTACAATTAATTATCGGTTTCGCGTCCGATTCGATAATCTAGACTCACAGGAGAACGACCATAAGGTGCCCGAGGCAGCAATAGACCCATGGAGTCAAGTCGGCTGGAGGAAGATGTATTGAATCGGGACGCAATTTGAGTGTTCCATCGTCATTAGGAGGCCCTGAACTTCACAATGAACGATCAGTTTTGCGTCCGATTCGATAATCTAGACTCACAGGAGAACGACCATAAGGTGCGCGAGGCTGCAATAACCCTTGGAGACAAGTCGGCTGGAGGATGGTGTATTGAATCAGGACGCAATTTGAGTGTTCCATCGTCATTAGGAGGCCCTGAACGTTACAATTAACTATCAGATTTGCGTCCGATTCGAAAAAGTAGACTCACAGGAGAACGACCATAAGGTGCCCGAGGCAGAAATAGACCCATGGGGACAAGTCGGCTGGAGGACAATGTATTGTATCTCGACGCAATTTGAGTGTTCCATCGTAATTAGGAGGCCCTGAACGTAACAATTAACTATCAGTTTTGCGTCCGTTTCGATAAACTAGACTCACAGGAGAACGATCAAAAGGTGCCCGAGGCAGCAATAGACCCATGGAGACAAGCCGGCTGGAGGACGATGTATTGAATCTGGACGCAATTTGAGTGTTCCATCGTAATTAGGAGGCCCTGAACGTAACAATTAACTATCAGTTTTGCGTCCGTTTCGATAAACTAGACTCACAGGAGAACGATCAAAAGGTGCCCGAGGCAGCAATAGACCCATGGAGACAAGCCGGCTGGAGGACGATGTATTGAATCTGGACGCAATTAGAGTGTTCCATCGTCATTAGGAGGCCCTGAAAGTTACAATTAACTTTCAGTTTTGCGTCCGATTCGATAATCTAGACTCACAGGAGAACGACCATAGGGTGTCCGAGGCAGCATTAGACCCTTGGAGACAAGTCGGCTAGAGGACGATGTATTGAATCTCGACGCAATTTGAGTGTTCAATCGTCATTAGGAGGCCCTGAACGTTACAATTAACTGTCAGTTTTGCGTCCGATTCGATAATCTAGACTCACAGGAGAACGACCATAAGGTGCCCGAGGCAGCAATAGACCCTTGGAGACAAGCCGGCTGGAGGACGATGTATTGAATCGGGACGCAATTTGAGTGTTCCATCGTCATTAGGAGGCCCTGAACGTTACAATTAACTATCAGTATTGCGTCCGATTCGATAATCTAGACTCACAGGAGAACGACCATAAGGTGCCCGAGGCAGCAATAGACCCTTGGAGACAAGCCGGCTGGAGGACGATGTATTGAATCGGGACGCAATTAGAGTGTTCCATCGTCATTAGGAGGCCCTGAAAGTGACAATTAACTTTCAGTTTTGCGTCCGATTCGATAATCTAGACTCACAGGAGAACGACCATAGAGTGTCCGAGGCAGCAATAGACCCTTGGAGACAAGTCGGCTAGAGGACGATGTATTGAATCTCGACGCAATTTGAGTGTTCAATCGTCATTAGGAGGCCCTGAACGTTACAATTAACTGTCAGTTTTGCGTCCACTTCGAAAATCTAGACTCACAGGAGAACGACCATAAGGTGCCCGAGGCAGCGGTAGACCCATGGACACAAGTCGGCTGGATGACGATGTATTGAATCTCGACGCAATTTGAGTGTTCCATCGTCATTAGGGGGCCCTGAACGTTACAATTAACTATCGGTTTCGCGTCCGATTCGATAATCTAGACTCACAGGAGAACGACCATAAGGAGCCCGGGGCAGCAATAGACCCATGGAGACAAGTCGGCTGGAGGAAGATGTATTGAATCGGGACGCAATTTGAGTGTTCCATCGTCATTAGGAGGCCCTGAACGTCACAATGAACGATCAGTTTTGCGTCCGATTCGATAATCTAGACTCACAGGAGAACGACCATAAGGTGCGCGAGGCTGCAATAGACCCTTGGAGACAAGTCGGCTGGAGGACGGTGTATTGAATCAGGACGCAATTTGAGTGTTCCATCGTCATTAGGAGGCCCTGAACGTTACAATTAACTATCAGTTTTGCGTCCGATTCGAAAAAGTAGACTCACAGGAGAACGACCATAAGGTGCCCGAGGCAGAAATAGACCCATGGAGACAAGTCGGCTGGAGGACGATGTATTGTATCTCGACGCAATTTGAGTGTTCCATCGTAATTAGGAGGCCCTGAACGTACCAATTAACTATCAGTTTTGCGTCCGTTTCGATAATCTAGACTCACAGGAGAACGATCATAAGGTGCCCGAGGCAGCAATAGACCCATGGAGTCAAGTCGGCTGGAGGAAGATGTATTGAATCGGGACGCAATTTGAGTGTTCCATCGTCATTAGGAGGCCCTGAACGTCACAATGAACGATCAGTTTTGCGTCCGATTCGATAATCTAGACTCACAGGAGAACGACCATAAGGTGCGCGAGGCTGCAATAGACCCTTGGAGACAAGTCGGCTGGAGGACGGTGTATTGAATCAGGACGCAATTTGAGTGTTCCATCGTCATTAGGAGGCCCTGAACGTTACAATTAACTATCAGTTTTGCGTCCGATTCGAAAAAGTAGACTCACAGGAGAACGACCATAAGGTGCCCGAGGCAGAAATAGACCCATGGAGACAAGTCGGCTGGAGGACGATGTATTGTATCTCGACGCAATTTGAGTGTTCCATCGTCATTAGGGGGCCCTGAACGTTACAATTAACTATCGGTTTCGCGTCCGATTCGATAATCTAGACTCACAGGAGAACGACCATAAGGTGCGCGAGGCTGCAATAGACCCTTGGAGACAAGTCGGCTGGAGGACGGTGTATTGAATCAGGACGCAATTTGAGTGTTCCATCGTCATTAGGAGGCCCTGAACGTTACAATTAACTATCAGTTTTGCGTCCGATTCGAAAAAGTAGTCTCACAGGAGAACGACCATAAGGTGCCCGAGGCAGAAATAGACCCATGGAGACAAGTCGGCTGGAGGAAGATGTATTGAATCGGGACGCAATTTGAGTGTTCCATCGTCATTAGGAGGCCCTGAACGTCACAATTAACGATCAGTTTTGTGTCCGATTCAATAATCTAGACTCACAGGAGAACGACCATAAGGTGCCCGAGGCAGCAATAGACCCTTGGAGACAAGTCGGCTGGAGGACGGTGTATTGAATCAGGACGCAATTTGAGTGTTCCATCGTCATTAGGAGGCCCTGAACGTTACAATTAACTATCAGTTTTGCGTCCGATTCGAAAAAGTAGACTCACAGGAGAACGACCATAAGGTGCCCGAGGCAGAAATAGACCCATGGAGACAAGTCGGCTGGAGGAAGATGTATTGAATCGGGACGCAATTTGAGTGTTCCATCGTCATTAGGAGGCCCTGAACGTCACAATGAACGATCAGTTTTGCGTCCGATTCGATAATCTAGACTCACAGGAGAACGACCATAAGGTGCCCGAGGCAGCAATAGACCCTTGGAGACAAGTCGGCTGGAGGACGGTGTATTGAATCAGGACGCAATTTGAGTGTTCCATCGTCATTAGGAGGCCCTGAACGTTACAATTAACTATCAGTTTTGCGTCCGATTCGAAAAAGTAGACTCACAGGAGAACGACCATAAGGTGCCCGAGGCAGAAATAGACCCATGGAGACAAGTCGGCTGGAGGACGATGTATTGTATCTCGACGCAATTTGAGTGTGCCATCGTAATTAGGAGGCCCTGAACGTAACAATTAACTATCAGTTTTGCGTCCGTTTCGATAATCTAGACTCACAGAAGAACGATCATAAGGTGCCCGAGGCAGCAATAGACCCGAGGACACAAGTCGGCTAGATGATGATGTATTGAATCTCGACGCAATTTGAGTGTTCCATCGTCATTAGGGGGCCCTGAACGTTACAATTAACTATCAGTTTTGCGTCCGATTCGATAATCTAGACTCACAGGAGGACGACCATACGGTGCCCGAGGCAGCATTAGACCCATGGAGATAAGTCGGCTGGAGGACGATGTATTGAGTCGGGACGTAATTTGGGTGGTCCATCGTCATTAGGAGGCCCTGAACGTTACAATTAAATATCAGTTTTGCGTCCGATTCGATAATCTAGACTCACAGGAAAACGACCATAAGGTGCCCGAGGCAGCAATAGACCCATGGACACAAGTCGGCTGGATGACGATGTATTGTATCTCGACGCAATTTGAGTGTTCCATCGTCATTAGGGGGCCCTGAACGTTACAATTAACTATCGGTTTCGCGTCCGATTCGATAATCTAGACTCACAGGAGAACGACCATAAGGTGCGCGAGGCTGCAATAGACCCTTGGAGACAAGTCGGCTGGAGGACGGTGTATTGAATCAGGACGCAATTTGAGTGTTCCATCGACATTAGGAGGCCCTGAACGTTACAATTAACTATCAGTTTTGCGTCCGATTCGAAAAAGTAGACTCACAGGAGAACGACCATAAGGTGCCCGAGGCAGAAATAGACCCATGGAGACAAGTCGGCTGGAGGAAGATGTATTGATTCTCGACGCAATTTGAGTGTTCCGTCGTCATTAGGGGCCCTGAACGTTACAATTAATTATCAGTTTTGCGTCCGTTTCGATAATCTAGACTCACAGAAGAACGATCATAAGGTGCCCGAGGCAGCAATAGACCCGAGGACACAAGTCGGCTAGATGATGATGTATTGAATCTCGACGCAATTTGAGTGTTCCGTCGTCATTAGGGGGCCCTGAACGTTACAATTAATTATCGGTTTCGCGTCCGATTCGATAATCTAGACTTCTTGGAGGACGACCATACGGTGCCCGAGGCAGCATTAGACCCATGGAGATAAGTCGGCTGGAGGACGATGTATTGAGTCGGGACGTAATTTGGGTGGTCCATCGTCATTAGGAGGCCCTGAACGTTACAATTAAATATCAGTTTTGCGTCCGATTCGATAATCTAGACTCACAGGAGAACGACCATAAGGTGCCCGAGGCAGCAATAGACCCATGGACACAAGTCGGCTGGATGACGATGTATTGAATCTCGACGCAATTTGAGTGTTCCGTCGTCATTAGGGGGCCCTGAACGTTACAATTAATTATCGGTTTCGCGTCCGATTCGATAATCTAGACTCACAGGAGAACGACCATAAGGTGACCGAGGCAGCAATAGACCCATGGAGTCAAGTCGGCTGGAGGAAGATGTATTGAATCGGGACGCAATTTGAGTGTTCCATCGTCATTAGGAGGCCCTGAACGTCACAATTAACGATCAGTTTTGCGTCCGATTCGATAATCTAGACTCACAGGAGAACGACCATAAGGTGCGCGAGGCTGCAATAGACTCTTGGAGACAAGTCGGCTGGAGGATGGTGTATTGAATCAGGACGCAATTTGAGTGTTCCATCGTCATTAGGAGGCCCTGAACGTTACAATTAACTATCAGATTTGCGTCCGATTCGAAAAAGTAGACTCACAGGAGAACGACCATAAGGTGCCCGAGGCAGAAATAGACCCATGGAGACAAGTCGGCTGGAGGACGATGTATTGTATCTCGACGCAATTTGAGTGTTCCATCGTAATTAGGAGGCCCTGAACGTAACAATTAACTATCAGTTTTGCGTCCGTTTCGATAAACTAGACTCACAGGAGAACGATCAAAAGGTGCCCGAGGCAGCAATAGACCCATGGAGACAAGCCGGCTGGAGGACGATGTATTGAATCTGGACGCAATTAGAGTGTTCCATCGTCATTAGGAGGCCCTGAAAGTTACAATTAACTTTCAGTTTTGCGTCCGATTCGATAATCTAGACTCACAGGAGAACGACCATAGGGTGTCCGAGGCAGCATTAGACCCTTGGAGACAAGTCGGCTAGAGGACGATGTATTGAATCTCGACGCAATTTGAGTGTTCAATCGTCATTAGGAGGCCCTGAACGTTACAATTAACTGTCAGTTTTGCGTCCGATTCGATAATCTAGACTCACAGGAGAACGACCATAAGGTGCCCGAGGCAGCAATAGACCCTTGGAGACAAGCCGGCTGGAGGACGATGTATTGAATCGGGACGCAATTTGAGTGTTCCATCGTCATTAGGAGGCCCTGAACGTTACAATTAACTATCAGTATTGCGTCCGATTCGATAATCTAGACTCACAGGAGAACGACCATAAGGTGCCCGAGGCAGCAATAGACCCTTGGAGACAAGCCGGCTGGAGGACGATGTATTGAATCGGGACGCAATTAGAGTGTTCCATCGTCATTAGGAGGCCCTGAAAGTTACAATTAACTTTCAGTTTTGCGTCCGATTCGATAATCTAGACTCACAGGAGAACGACCATAGAGTGTCCGAGGCAGCAATAGACCCTTGGAGACAAGTCGGCTAGAGGACGATGTATTGAATCTCGACGCAATTTGAGTGTTCAATCGTCATTAGGAGGCCCTGAACGTTACAATTAACTGTCAGTTTTGCGTCCGATTCGAAAATCTATACTCACAGGAGAACGACCATAAGGTGCCCGAGGCAGCGGTAGACCCATGGACACAAGTCGGCTGGATGACGATGTATTGAATCTCGACGCAATTTGAGTGTTCCATCGTCATTAGGGGGCCCTGAACGTTACAATTAACTATCGGTTTCGCGTCCGATTCGATAATCTAGACTCACAGGAGAACGACCATAAGGAGCCCGAGGCAGCAATAGACCCATGGAGACAAGTCGGCTGGAGGAAGATGTATTGAATCGGGACGCAATTTGAGTGTTCCATCGTCATTAGGAGGCCCTGAACGTCACAATGAACGATCAGTTTTGCGTCCGATTCGATAATCTAGACTCACAGGAGAACGACCATAAGGTGCGCGAGGCTGCAATAGACCCTTGGAGACAAGTCGGCTGGAGGACGGTGTATTGAATCAGGACGCAATTTGAGTGTTCCATCGTCATTAGGAGGCCCTGAACGTTACAATTAACTATCAGTTTTGCGTCCGATTCGAAAAAGTAGACTCACAGGAGAACGACCATAAGGTGCCCGAGGCAGAAATAGACCCACGGAGACAAGTCGGCTGGAGGACGATGTATTGTATCTCGACGCAATTTGAGTGTTCCATCGTAATTAGGAGGCCCTGAACGTAACAATTAACTATCAGTTTTGCGTCCGTTTCGATAATCTAGACTCACAGGAGAACGACCATAAGGTGCCCGAGGCAGCGGTAGACCCATGGACACAAGTCGGCTGGATGACGATGTATTGAATCTCGACGCAATTTGAGTGTTCCATCGTCTTTAGGGGGCCCTGAACGTTACAATTAACTATCGGTTTCGCGTCCGATTCGATAATCTAGACTCACAGGAGAACGACCATAAGGTGCCCGAGGCAGCAATAGACCCATGGAGTCAAGTCGGCTGGAGGAAGATGTATTGAATCGGGACGCAATTTGAGTGTTCCATCGTCATTAGGAGGCCCTGAACGTCACAATGAACGATCAGTTTTGCGTCCGATTCGATAATGTAGACTCACAGGAGAACGACCATAAGGTGCGCGAGGCTGCAATAGACCCTTGGAGACAAGTCGGCTGGAGGACGGTGTATTGAATCAGGACGCAATTTGAGTGTTCCATCGTCATTAGGAGGCCCTGAACGTTACAATTAACTATCAGTTTTGCGTCCGATTCGAAAAAGTAGACTCACAGGAGAACGACCATAAGGTGCCCGAGGCAGAAATAGACCCATGGAGACAAGTCGGCTGGAGGAAGATGTATTGAATCTCGACGCAATTTGAGTGTTCCGTCGTCATTAGGGGCCCTGAACGTTACAATTAATTATCAGTTTTGCGTCCGTTTCGATAATCTAGACTCACAGAAGAACGATCATAAGGTGCCCGAGGCAGCAATAGACCCGAGGACACAAGTCGGCTAGATGATGATGTATTGAATCTCGACGCAATTTGAGTGTTCCGTCGTCATTATGGGGCCCTGAACGTTACAATTAATTATCGGTTTCGCGTCTGATTCGATAATCTAGACTCACAGGAGGACGACCATACGGTGCCCGAGGCAGCATTAGACCCATGGAGATAAGTCGGCTGGAGGACGATGTATTGAGTCGGGACGTAATTTGGGTGGTCCATCGTCATTAGGAGGCCCTGAACGTTACAATTAAATATCAGTTTTGCGTCCGATTCGATAATCTAGACTCACAGGAGAACGACCATAAGGTGCCCGAGGCAGCAATAGACCCATGGACACAAGTCGGCTGGATGACGATGTATTGAATCTCGACGCAATTTGAGTGTTCCGTCGTCATTAGGGGGCCCTGAACGTTACAATTAATTATCGGTTTCGCGTCCGATTCGATAATCTAGACTCACAGGAGAACGACCATAAGGTGACCGAGGCAGCAATAGACCCATGGAGTCAAGTCGGCTGGAGGAAGATGTATTGAATCGGGACGCAATTTGAGTGTTCCATCGTCATTAGGAGGCCCTGAACGTCACAATTAACGATCAGTTTTGCGTCCGATTCGATAATCTAGACTCACAGGAGAACGACCATAAGGTGCGCGAGGCTGCAATAGACTCTTGGAGACAAGTCGGCTGGAGGATGGTGTATTGAATCAGGACGCAATTTGAGTGTTCCATCGTCATTAGGAGGCCCTGAACGTTACAATTAACTATCAGATTTGCGTCCGATTCGAAAAAGTAGACTCACAGGAGAACGACCATAAGGTGCCCGAGGCAGAAATAGACCCATGGAGACAAGTCGGCTGGAGGACGATGTATTGTATCTCGACGCAATTTGAGTGTTCCATCGTAATTAGGAGGCCCTGAACGTAACAATTAACTATCAGTTTTGCGTCCGTTTCGATAAACTAGACTCACAGGAGAACGATCAAAAGGTGCCCGAGGCAGCAATAGACCCATGGAGACAAGCCGGCTGGAGGACGATGTATTGAATCTGGACGCAATTAGAGTGTTCCATCGTCATTAGGAGGCCCTGAAAGTTACAATTAACTTTCAGTTTTGCGTCCGATTCGATAATCTAGACTCACAGGAGAACGACCATAGGGTGTCCGAGGCAGCATTAGACCCTTGGAGACAAGTCGGCTAGAGGACGATGTATTGAATCTCGACGCAATTTGAGTGTTCAATCGTCATTAGGAGGCCCTGAACGTTACAATTAACTGTCAGTTTTGCGTCCGATTCGATAATCTAGACTCACAGGAGAACGATCATAAGGTGCCCGAGGCAGCAATAGACCCTTGGAGACAAGCCGGCTGGAGGACGATGTATTGAATCGGGACGCAATTTGAGTGTTCCATCGTCATTAGGAGGCCCTGAACGTTACAATTAACTATCAGTATTGCGTCCGATTCGATAATCTAGACTCACAGGAGAACGACCATAAGGTGCCCGAGGCAGCAATAGACCCTTGGAGACAAGCCGGCTGGAGGACGATGTATTGAATCGGGACGCAATTAGAGTGTTCCATCGTCATTAGGAGGCCCTGAAAGTTACAATTAACTTTCAGTTTTGCGTCCGATTCGATAATCTAGACTCACAGGAGAACGACCATAGAGTGTCCGAGGCAGCAATAGACCCTTGGAGACAAGTCGGCTAGAGGACGATGTATTGAATCTCGACGCAATTTGAGTGTTCAATCGTCATTAGGAGGCCCTGAACGTTACAATTAACTGTCAGTTTTGCGTCCGATTCGAAAATCTAGACTCACAGGAGAACGACCATAAGGTGCCCGAGGCAGCGGTAGACCCATGGACACAAGTCGGCTGGATGACGATGTATTGAATCTCGACGCAATTTGAGTGTTCCATCGTCATTAGGGGGCCCTGAACGTTACAATTAACTATCGGTTTCGCGTCCGATTCGATAATCTAGACTCACAGGAGAACGACCATAAGGAGCCCGAGGCAGCAATAGACCCATGGAGACAAGTCGGCTGGAGGAAGATGTATTGAATCGGGACGCAATTTGAGTGTTCCATCGTCATTAGGAGGCCCTGAACGTCACAATGAACGATCAGTTTTGCGTCCGATTCGATAATCTAGACTCACAGGAGAACGACCATAAGGTGCCCGAGGCAGCAATAGACACTTGGAGACAAGTCGGCTGGAGGACGGTGTATTGAATCAGGACGCAATTTGAGTGTTCTATCGTCATTAGGAGGCCCTGAACGTTACAATTAACTATCAGTTTTGCGTCCGATTCGAAAAAGTAGACTCACAGGAGAACGACCATAAGGTGCCCGAGGCAGAAATAGACCCATGGAGACAAGTCGGCTGGAGGACGATGTATTGTATCTCGACGCAATTTGAGTGTTCCATCGTCATTAGGGGGCCCTGAACGTTACAATTAACTATCGGTTTCGCGTCCGATTCGATAATCTAGACTCACAGGAGAACGACCATAAGGTGCGCGAGGCTGCAATAGACCCTTGGAGACAAGTCGGCTGGAGGACGGTGTATTGAATCAGGACGCAATTTGAGTGTTCCATCGTCATTAGGAGGCCCTGAACGTTACAATTAACTATCAGTTTTGCGTCCGATCCGAAAAAGTAGACTCACAGGAGAACGACCATAAGGTGCCCGAGGCAGAAATAGACCCATGGAGACAAGTCGGCTGGAGGAAGATGTATTGAATCGGGACGCAATTTGAGTGTTCCATCGTCATTAGGAGGCCCTGAACGTCACAATGAACGATCAGTTTTGCGTCCGATTCGATAATCTAGACTCACAGGAGAACGACCATAAGGTGCCCGAGGCAGCAATAGACCCTTGGAGACAAGTCGGCTGGAGGACGGTGTATTGAATCAGGACGCAATTTGAGTGTTCCATCGTCATTAGGAGGCCCTGAACGTTACAATTAACTATCAGTTTTGCGTCCGATTCGAAAAAGTAGACTCACAGGAGAACGACCATAAGGTGCCCGAGGCAGAAATAGACCCATGGAGACAAGTCGGCTGGAGGAAGATGTATTGAATCGGGACGCAATATGAGTGTTCCATCGTCATTAGGAGGCCCTGAACGTCACAATGAACGATCAGTTTTGCGTCCGATTCGATAATCTAGACTCACAGGAGAACGACCATAAGGTGCCCGAGGCAGCAATAGACACTTGGAGACAAGTCGGCTGGAGGACGGTGTATTGAATCAGGACGCAATTTGAGTGTTCTATCGTCATTAGGAGGCCCTGAACGTTACAATTAACTATCAGTTTTGCGTCCGATTCGAAAAAGTAGACTCACAGGAGAACGACCATAAGGTGCCCGAGGCAGAAATAGACCCATGGAGACAAGTCGGCTGGAGGACGATGTATTGTATCTCGACGCAATTTGAGTGTTCCATCGTAATTAGGAGGCCCTGAACGTAACAATTAACTATCAGTTTTGCGTCCGTTTCGATAATCTAGACTCACAGGAGAAACACCATAAGGTGCCCGAGGCAGCAATAGACCCATGGAGTCAAGTCGGCTGGAGGAAGATGTATTGAATCGGGACGCAATTTGAGTGTTCCATCGTCATTAGGAGGCCCTGAACGTCACAATTAACTATCAGTTTTGCGTCCGATTCGATAATCTAGACTCACAGGAGAACGACCATAAGGTGCGCGAGGCTGCAATAGACCCTTGGAGACAAGTCGGCTGGAGGACGGTGTATTGAATCAGGACGCAATTTGAGTGTTCCATCGTCATTAGGAGGCCCTGAACGTCACAATTAACTATCAGTTTTGCGTCCGATTCGAAAAAGTAGACTCACAGGAGAACGACCATAAGGTGCCCGAGGCAGAAATAGACCCATGGAGACAAGTCGGCTGGAGGACGATGTATTGTATCTCGACGCAATTTGACTGTTCCATCGTAATTAGGAGGCCCTGAACGTAACAATTAACTATCAGTTTTGCGTCCGATTCGATAATCTAGACTCACAGGAGAACGACCATAAGGTGCCCGAGGCAGCAATAGACCCATGGAGTCAAGTCGGCTGGAGGAAGATGTATTGAATCGGGACGCAATTTGAGTGTTCCATCGTCATTAGGAGGCCCTGAACGTCACAATGAACGATCAGTTTTGCGTCCGATTCGATAATCTAGACTCACAGGAGAACGACCATAAGGTGCGCGAGGCTGCAATAGACCCTTGGAGACAAGTCGGCTAGAGGACGGTGTATTGAATCAGGACGCAATTTGAGTGTTCCATCGTCATTAGGAGGCCCTGAACGTTACAATTAACTATCAGTTTTGCGTCCGATTCGAAAAAGTAGACTCACAGGAGAACGACCATAAGGTGCCCGAGGCAGAAATAGACCCATGGAGACAAGTCGGCTGGAGGACGATGTATTGTATCTCGACGCAATTTGAGTGTTCCATCGTAATTAGGAGGCCCTGAACGTAACAATTAACTATCAGTTTTGCGTCCGATTCGATAATCTAGACTCACAGGAGAACGACCATAAGGTGCCCGAGGCAGCAATAGACCCATGGAGTCAAGTCGGCTGGAGGAAGATGTATTGAATCGGGACGCAATTTGAGTGTTCCATTGTCATTAGGAGGCCCTGAACGTCACAATGAACGATCAGTTTTGCGTCCGATTCGATAATCTAGACTCACAGGAGAACGACCATAAGGTGCGCGAGGCTGCAATAGACCCGAGGACACAAGTCGGCTAGATGATGATGTATTGAATCTCGACGCAATTTGAGTGTTCCATCGTCATTAGGGGGCCCTGAACGTAACAATTAACTATCAGTTTTGCGTCCGTTTCGATAATCTAGACTCACAGGAGAACGATCATAAGGTGCCCGAGGCAGCAATAGACCCGAGGACACAAGTCGGCTAGATGATGATGTATTGAATCTCGACGCAATTTGAGTGTTCCATCGTAATTAGGAGGCCCTGAACGTAACAATTAACTATCAGTTTTGCGTCCGTTTCGATAATCTAGACTCACAGGAGAACGACCATAAGGTGCCCGAGGCAGCAATAGACCCGAGGACACAAGTCGGCTAGATGATGATGTATTGAATCTCGACGCAATTTGAGTGTTCCATCGTCATTAGGAGGCCCTGAACGTCACAATGAACGATCAGTTTTGCGTCCGATTCGATAATCTAGACTCACAGGAGAACGACCATAAGGTGCGCGAGGCTGCAATAGACCCTTGGAGACAAGTCGGCTGGAGGACGGTGTATTGAATCAGGACGCAATTTGAGTGTTCCATCGTCATTAGGAGGCCCTGAACGTTACAATTAACTATCAGTTTTGCGTCCGATTCGAAAAAGTAGACTCACAGGAGAACGACCATAAGGTGCCCGAGGCAGAAATAGACCCATGGAGACAAGTCGGCTGGAGGACGATGTATTGTATCTCGACGCAATTTGAGTGTTCCATCGTAATTAGGAGGCCCTGAACGTAACAATTAACTATCAGTTTTGCGTCCGATTTGATAATCTAGACTCACAGGAGAACGACCATAAGGTGCCCGAGGCAGCAATAGACCCATGGAGTCAAGTCGGCTGGAGGAAGATGTATTGAATCGGGACGCAATTTGAGTGTTCCATCGTCATTAGGAGGCCCTGAACGTCACAATGAACGATCAGTTTTGCGTCCGATTCGATAATCTAGACTCACAGGAGAACGACCATAAGGTGCGCGAGGCTGCAATAGACCCTTGGAGACAAGTCGGCTGGAGGATGGTGTATTGAATCAGTACGCAATTTGAGTGTTCCATCGTCATTAGGAGGCCCTGAACGTTACAATTAACTATCAGTTTAGCGTCCGATTCGAAAAAGTAGACTCACAGGAGAACGACCATAAGGTGCCCGAGGCAGAAATAGACCCATGGAGACAAGTCGGCTGGAGGAAGATGTATTGAATCGGGACGCAATTTGAGTGTTCCATCGTCATTAGGAGGCCCTGAACGTCACAATGAACCATCAGTTTTTCGTCCGATTCGATAATCTAGACTCACAGGAGAACGACCATAAGGTGCGCGAGGCTGCAATAGACCCTTGGAGACAAGTCGGCTGGAGGATGGTGTATTGAATCAGGACGCAATTTGAGTGTTCCATCGTCATTAGGAGGCCCTGAACGTTACAATTAACTATCAGTTTTGCGTCCGATTCGAAAAAGTAGACTCACAGGAGAACGACCATAAGGTGCCCGAGGCAGAAATAGACCCATGGAGACAAGTCGGCTGGAGGACGATGTATTGTATCTCGACGCAATTTGAGTGTTCCATCGTAATTAGGAGGCCCTGAACGTAACAATTAACTATCAGTTTTGTGTCCGATTCGATAATCTAGACTCACAGGAGAACGACCATAAGGTGCCCGAGGCAGCAATAGACCCATAAAGTCAAGTCGGCTGGAGGAAGATGTATTGAATCGGGACGCAATTTGAGTGTTCCATCGTCATTAGGAGGCCCTGAACGTCACAATGAACGATCAGTTTTGCGTCCGATTCGATAATCTAGACTCACAGGAGAACGACCATAAGGTGCGCGAGGCTGCAATAGACCCTTGGAGACAAGTCGGCTGGAGGACGGTGTATTGAATCAGGACGCAATTTGAGTGTTCTATCGTCATTAGGAGGCCCTGAACGTTACAATTAACTATCAGTTTTGCGTCCGATTCGAAAAAGTAGACTCACAGGAGAACGACCATAAGGTGCCCGAGGCAGAAATAGACCCATGGAGACAAGTCGGCTGGAGGACGATGTATTGTATCTCGACGCAATTTGAGTGTTCCATCGTAATTAGGAGGCCCTGAACGTAACAATTAACTATCAGTTTTGCGTCCGTTTCGATAATCTAGACTCACAGGAGAACGACCATAAGGTGCGCGAGGCAGCAATAGACCCATGGAGTCAAGTCGGCTGGAGGAAGATGTATTGAATCGGGACGCAATTTGAGTGTTCCATCGTCATTAGGAGGCCCTGAACGTCACAATGAACGATCAGTTTTGCGTCCGATTCGATAATCTAGACTCACAGGAGAACGACCATAAGGTGCGCGAGGCAGCAATAGACCCTTGGAGACAAGTCGGCTGGAGGATGGTGTATGGAATCTCGACGCAATTTGAGTGTTCCATCGTCATTAGGAGGCCCTGAACGTTACAATTAACTATCAGTTTAGCGTCCGATTCGAAAAAGTAGACTCACAGGAGAACGACCATAAGGTGCCCGAGGCAGAAATAGACCCATGGAGACAAGTCGGCTGGAGGACGATGTATTGTATCTCGACGCAATTTGAGTGTTCCATCGTAATTAGGAGGCCCTGAACGTAACAATTAACTATCAGTTTTGCGTCCGTTTCGATAATCTAGACTCACAGGAGAACGACCATAAGGTGCCCGAGGCAGCAATAGACCCATGGAGTCAAGTCGGCTGGAGGAAGATGTATTGAATCGGGACGCAATTTGAGTGTCCCATCGTCATTAGGAGGCCCTGAACGTCACAATGAACGATCAGTTTTGCGTCCGATTCGATAATCTAGACTCACAGGAGAACGACCATAAGGTGCGCGAGGCAGCAATAGACCCTTGGAGACAAGTCGGCTGGAGGATGGTGTATGGAATCTCGACGCAATTTGAGTGTTCCATCGTAATTAGGAGGCCCTGAACGTTACAATTAACTATCGGTTTCGCGTCCGATTCGATAATCTAGACTCACAGGAGAACGACCATAAGGTGCCCGAGGCAGCAATAGACCCATGGAGACAAGTCGGCTGGAGGAAGATGTATTGAATCGGGACGCAATTTGAGTGTTCCATCGTCATTAGGAGGCCCTGAACGTCACAATGAACGATCAGTTTTGCGTCCGATTCGATAATCTAGACTCACAGGAGAACGACCATAAGGTGCCCGAGGCTGCAATAGACCCTTGGAGACAAGTCGGCTGGAGGACGGTGTATTGAATCAGGACGCAATTTGAGTGTTCCATCGTCATTAGGAGGCCCTGAACGTTACAATTAACTATCAGTTTTGCGTCCGATTCGAAAAAGTAGACTCACAGGAGAACGACCATAAGGTGCCCGAGGCAGAAATAGACCCATGGAGACAAGTCGGCTGGAGGACGATGTATTGTATCTCGACGCAATTTGAGTGTTCCATCGTAATTAGGAGGCCCTGAACGTAACAATTAACTATCAGTTTTGCGTCCGTTTCGATAATCTAGACTCACAGGAGAACGACCATAAGGTGCCCGAGGCAGCAATAGACCCATGGAGTCAAGTCGGCTGGAGGAAGATGTATTGAATCGGGACGCAATTTGAGTGTCCCATCGTCATTAGGAGGCCCTGAACGTCACAATGAACGATCAGTTTTGCGTCCGATTCGATAATCTAGACTCACAGGAGAACGACCATAAGGTGCGCGAGGCAGCAATAGACCCTTGGAGACAAGTCGGCTGGAGGATGGTGTATGGAATCTCGACGCAATTTGAGTGTTCCATCGTCATTAGGGGGCCCTGAACGTTACAATTAACTATCGGTTTCGCGTCCGATTCGATAATCTAGACTCACAGGAGAACGACCATAAGGTGCCCGAGGCAGCAATAGACCCATGGAGACAAGTCGGCTGGAGGAAGATGTATTGAATCGGGACGCAATTTGAGTGTTCCATCGTCATTAGGAGGCCCTGAACGTCACAATGAACGATCAGTTTTGCGTCCGATTCGATAATCTAGACTCACAGGAGAACGACCATAAGGTGCCCGAGGCTGCAATAGACCCTTGGAGACAAGTCGGCTGGAGGACGGTGTATTGAATCAGGACGCAATTTGAGTGTTCCATCGTCATTAGGAGGCCCTGAACGTTACAATTAACTATCAGTTTTGCGTCCGATTCGAAAAAGTAGACTCACAGGAGAACGACCATAAGGTGCCCGAGGCAGAAATAGACCCATGGAGACAAGTCGGCTGGAGGACGATGTATTGTATCTCGACGCAATTTGAGTGTTCCATCGTAATTAGGAGGCCCTGAACGTAACAATTAACTATCAGTTTTGCGTCCGTTTCGATAATCTAGACTCACAGGAGAACGACCATAAGGTGCCCGAGGCAGCAATAGACCCATGGAGTCAAGTCGGCTGGAGGAAGATGTATTGAATCGGGACGCAATTTGAGTGTTCCATCGTCATTAGGAGGCCCTGAACGTCACAATGAACGATCAGTTTTTCGTCCGATTCGATAATCTAGACTCACAGGAGAACGACCATAAGGTGCGCGAGGCAGCAATAGACCCTTGGAGACAAGTCGGCTGGAGGATGGTGTATGGAATCTCGACGCAATTTGAGTGTTCCATCGTAATTAGGAGGCCCTGAACGTAACAATTAAGTATCAGTTTTGCGTCCGATTTGATAATCTAGACTCACAGGAGAACGACCATAAGGTGCCCGAGGCAGCAATAGACCCATGGAGTCAAGTCGGCTGGAGGAAGATGTATTGAATCGGGACGCAATTTGAGTGTTCCATCGTCATTAGGAGGCCCTGAACGTCACAATGAACGATCAGTTTTGCGTCCGATTCGATAATCTAGACTCACAGGAGAACGACCATAAGGTGCGCGAGGCTGCAATAGACCCTTGGAGACAAGTCGGCTGGAGGATGGTGTATTGAATCAGGACGCAATTTGAGTGTTCCATCGTCATTAGGAGGCCCTGAACGTTACAATTAACTATCAGTTTTGCGTCCGATTCGAAAAAGTAGACTCACAGGAGAACGACCATAAGGTGCCCGAGGCAGAAATAGACCCATGGAGACAAGTCGGCTGGAGGAAGATGTATTGAATCGGGACGCAATTTGAGTGTTCCATCGTCATTAGGAGGCCCTGAACGTCACAATGAACGATCAGTTTTTCGTCCGATTCGATAATCTAGACTCACAGGAGAACGACCATAAGGTGCGCGAGGCTGCAATAGACCCTTGGAGACAAGTCGACTGGAGGATGGTGTATTGAATCAGGACGCAATTTGAGTGTTCCATCGTCATTAGGAGGCCCTGAACGTCACAATGAACGATCAGTTTTGCGTCCGATTCGAAAAAGTAGACTCACAGGAGAACGACCATAAGGTGCCCGAGGCAGAAATAGACCCATGGAGACAAGTCGGCTGGAGGACGATGTATTGTATCTCGACGCAATTTGAGTGTTCCATCGTAATTAGGAGGCCCTGAACGTAACAATTAACTATCAGTTTTGTGTCCGATTCGATAATCTAGACTCACAGGAGAACGACCATAAGGTGCCCGAGGCAGCAATAGACCCATAAAGTCAAGTCGGCTGGAGGAAGATGTATTGAATCGGGACGCAATTTGAGTGTTCCATCGTCATTAGGAGGCCCTGAACGTCACAATGAACGATCAGTTTTGCGTCCGATTCGATAATCTAGACTCACAGGAGAACGACCATAAGGTGCGCGAGGCTGCAATAGACCCTTGGAGACAAGTCGGCTGGAGGACGGTGTATTGAATCAGGACGCAATTTGAGTGTTCTATCGTCATTAGGAGGCCCTGAACGTTACAATTAACTATCAGTTTTGCGTCCGATTCGAAAAAGTAGACTCACAGGAGAACGACCATAAGGTGCCCGAGGCAGAAATAGACCCATGGAGACAAGTCGGCTGGAGGACGATGTATTGTATCTCGACGCAATTTGAGTGTTCCATCGTAATTAGGAGGCCCTGAACGTAACAATTAACTATCAGTTTTGCGTCCGTTTCGATAATCTAGACTCACAGGAGAACGACCATAAGGTGCCCGAGGCTGCAATAGACCCTTGGAGACAAGTCGGCTGGAGGACGGTGTATTGAATCAGGACGCAATTTGAGTGTTCTATCGTCATTAGGAGGCCCTGAACGTAACAATTAACTATCAGTTTTGCGTCCGTTTCGATAATCTAGACTCACAGGAGAACGACCATAAGGTGCCCGAGGCAGCAATAGACCCATGGAGTCAAGTCGGCTGGAGGAAGATGTATTGAATCGGGACGCAATTTGAGTGTTCCATCGTCATTAGGAGGCCCTGAACGTCACAATGAACGATCAGTTTTGCGTCCGATTCGATAATCTAGACTCACAGGAGAACGACCATAAGGTGCGCGAGGCAGCAATAGACCCTTGGAGACAAGTCGGCTGGAGGATGGTGTATGGAATCTCGACGCAATTTGAGTGTTCCATCGTCATTAGGGGGCCCTGAACGTTACAATTAACTATCGGTTTCGCGTCCGATTCGATAATCTAGACTCACAGGAGAACGACCATAAGGTGCCCGAGGCAGCAATAGACCCATGGAGACAAGTCGGCTGGAGGAAGATGTATTGAATCGGGACGCAATTTGAGTGTTCCATCGTCATTAGGAGGCCCTGAACGTCACAATGAACGATCAGTTTTGCGTCCGATTCGATAATCTAGACTCACAGGAGAACGACCATAAGGTGCGCGAGGCTGCAATAGACCCTTGGAGACAAGTCGGCTGGAGGACGGTGTATTGAATCAGGACGCAATTTGAGTGTTCCATCGTCATTAGGAGGCCCTGAACGTTACAATTAACTATCAGTTTTGCGTCCGATTCGAAAAAGTAGACTCACAGGAGAACGACCATAAGGTGCCCGAGGCAGAAATAGACCCATGGAGACAAGTCGGCTGGAGGACGATGTATTGTATCTCGACGCAATTTGAGTGTTCCATCGTAATTAGGAGGCCCTTAACGTAACAATTAACTATCAGTTTTGCGTCCGTTTCGATAATCTAGACTCACAGGAGAATGACCATAAGGTGCCCGAGGCAGCAATAGACCCATGGAGTCAAGTCGGCTGGAGGAAGATGTATTGAATCGGGACGCAATTTGAGTGTTCCATCGTCATTAGGAGGCCCTGAACGTCACAATGAACGATCAGTTTTGCGTCCGATTCGATAATCTAGACTCACAGGAGAACGACCATAAGGTGCGCGAGGCAGCAATAGACCCTTGGAGACAAGTCGGCTGGAGGATGGTGTATGGAATCTCGACGCAATTTGAGTGTTCCATCGTCATTAGGAGGCCCTGAACGTTACAATTAACTATCAGTTTTGCGTCCGATTCGAAAAAGTAGACTCACAGGAGAACGACCATAAGGTGCCCGAGGCAGAAATAGACCCATGGAGACAAGTCGGCTGGAGGAAG
Source organism: Schistocerca cancellata (assembly GCF_023864275.1). NCBI lineage: Eukaryota > Metazoa > Arthropoda > Insecta > Orthoptera > Acrididae > Schistocerca > Schistocerca cancellata. The sequence continues at coordinate 459,359,947 of NC_064634.1, read as the reverse complement.
ATGTATTGAATCGGGACGCAATTTGAGTGTTCCATCGTCATTAGGAGGCCCTGAACGTCACAATTAACGATCAGTTTTGTGTCCGATTCGATAATCTAGACTCACAGGAGAACGACCATAAGGTGCCCGAGGCAGCAATAGACCCATGGAGACAAGTCGGCTGGAGGACGATGTATTGAATCTCCACGCAATTTGAGTGTTCCATCGTAATTAGGAGGCCCTGAACGTTACAATTAACTATCAGTTTTGCGTCCGATTCTATAATCTAGACTCACAGGAGAACGACCATAAGGTGCCCGAGGCAGCAATAGACCCATGGACACATGTCGGCTGGATGACGATGTATTGAATTTCGACGCAATTTGAGTGTTCCATCGTCATTAGGGGGCCCTCAACGTTACAATTAACTATCAGTTTCGCGTCCGATTCGATAATCTAGACTCACAGGAGAACGACCATGAGGTGCCCGAGGCAGCAATCGACCCATGGAGACAAGTCTTCTGGAAGAAGATGCATTGAATCGGGACGCAATTTGAGTGTTCCATCGTCATTAGGAGGCCCTGAATGTTACAATTAACTATCAGTTTTGCGTCCGATTCGAAAATCTAGACTCACAGGAGAACGACCATAAGGTGCCCGAGGCAGCGGTAGACCCATGGAGACAAGTCGGCTGGAGGACGATGTATTGAATCTCGACGCAATTTGAGTGTTCCATCGTCATTAGGAGGCCCTGAACGTTACAATTAACTATCACTTTTGCGTCCGATTCGATAATCTAGACTCACAGGAGAACGAACATAAGGTGCCCGAGGCAGCTATAGACCCATGGAGACAAGTCGGCTGGAGGACGATGTATTGAATCTCGACGCAATTTGAGTGTTCCATCGTCATTAAGAGTCCCTGAACGTTACAATTAACTATCAGTTTTGCGTCCGATTCGAAAATCTAGACTCACAGAGAACGACAATATGGTGCGCGAAGCAGCAATAGACCCCTGAAGACAAGTCGGCTGGAGGACGATGTATTGAATCGGGACGCAATTTGAGTGTTCCATCGTCATTAGGAGGCCCTGAACGTTACAATTAACTATCAGTTTTGCGTCCGATTCGAAAAAGTAGACTCACAGGAGAACGACCATAAGGTGCCCGAGGCAGAAATAGACCCATGGAGACAAGTCGGCTGGAGGAAGATGTATTGAATCGGGACGCAATTTGAGTGTTCCATCGTCATTAGGAGGCCCTGAACGTCACAATTAACGATCAGTTTTGTGTCCGATTCGATAATCTAGACTCACAGGAGAACGACCATAAGGTGCCCGAGGCTGCAATAGACCCTTGGAGACAAGTCGGCTGGAGGACGGTGTATTGCATCAGGACGCAATTAGAGTGTTCCATCGTCATTAGGAGGCCCTGAAAGTTACAATTAACTTTCAGTTTTGCGTCCGATTCGATAATCTAGACTCACAGGAGAACGACCATAAGGTGTCCGAGGCAGCAATAGACCCATGGACACAAGTCGGCTGGATGACGATGTATTGAATCTCGACGCAATTTGAGTTATCCATCGTCATTAGGGGGCCTTGAACGTTACAATTAACTATCGGTTTCGCGTCCGATTCGATAATCTAGACTCACAGGAGAACGACCATAAGGTGCCCGAGGCAGCAATAGACCCATGGAGACAAGTCGGCTGGAGGAAGATGTATTGAATCGGGACGCAATTTGAGTGTTCCATCGTCATTCGGAGGCCCTGAACGTCACAATGAACGATCAGTTTTGCGTCCGATTCGATAATCTAGACTCACAGGAGAACGACCATAAGGTGCGCGAGGCTGCTATAGACCCTTGGAGACAAGTCGGCTGGAGGACGGTGTATTGAATCAGGACGCAATTTGAGTGTTCCATCGTCATTAGGAGGCCCTGAACGTTACAATTAACTATCAGTTTTGCGTCCGATTCGAAAAAGTAGACTCACAGGAGAACGACCATAAGGTGCCCGAGGCAGAAATAGACCCATGGAGACAAGTCGGCTGGAGGACGATGTATTGTATCTCGACGCAATTTGAGTGTGCCATCGTAATTAGGAGGCCCTGAACGTAACAATTAACTATCAGTTTTGCGTCCGTTTCGATAATCTAGACTCACAGAAGAACGATCAAAAGGTGCCCGAGGCAGCAATAGACCCATGGAGACAAGCCGGCTGGAGGACGATGTATTGTATCTCGACGCAATTTGAGTGTGCCATCGTAATTAGGAGGCCCTGAACGTAACAATTAACTATCAGTTTTGCGTCCGTTTCGATAATCTAGACTCACAGGAGAACGACCATAAGGTGCACGAGGCAGCAATAGACCCGAGGACACAAGTCGGCTAGATGATGATGTATTGAATCTCGACGCAATTTGAGTGTTCCATCGTCATTAGGGGGCCCTGAACGTTACAATTAACTATCAGTTTTGCGTCCGATTCGATAATCTAGACTCACAGGAGGACGACCATACGGTGCCCGAGGCAGCATTAGACCCATGGAGATAAGTCGGCTGGAGGACGATGTATTGAGTCGGGACGTAATGTGGGTGGTCCATCGTCATTAGGAGGCCCTGAACGTTACAATTAAATATCAGTTTTGCGTCCGATTCGATAATCTAGACTCACAGGAGAACGACCATAAGGTGCCCGAGGCAGCAATAGACCCATGGACACAAGTCGGCTGGATGACGATGTATTGAATCTCGACGCAATTTGAGTGTTCCGTCGTCATTAGGGGGCCCTGAACGTTACAATTAATTATCGGTTTCGCGTCCGATTCGATAATCTAGACTCACAGGAGAACGACCATAAGGTGCCCGAGGCAGCAATAGACCCATGGAGTCAAGTCGGCTGGAGGAAGATGTATTGAATCGGGACGCAATTTGAGTGTTCCATCGTCATTAGGAGGCCCTGAACGTCACAATAAACGATCAGTTTTGCGTCCGATTCGATAATCTAGACTCACAGGAGAACGACCATAAGGTGCGCGAGGCTGCAATAGACCCTTGGAGACAAGTCGGCTGGAGGATGGTGTATTGAATCAGGACGCAATTTGAGTGTTCCATCGTCATTAGGAGGCCCTGAACGTTACAATTAACTATCAGATTTGCGTCCGATTCGAAAAAGTAGACTCACAGGAGAACGACCATAAGGTGCCCGAGGCAGAAATAGACCCATGGAGACAAGTCGGCTGGAGGACGATGTATTGTATCTCGACGCAATTTGAGTGTTCCATCGTAATTAGGAGGCCCTGAACGTAACAATTAACTATCAGTTTTGCGTCCGTTTCGATAAACTAGACTCACAGGAGAACGATCAAAAGGTGCCCGAGGCAGCAATAGACCCATGGAGACAAGCCGGCTGGAGGACGATGTATTGAATCTGGACGCAATTAGAGTGTTCCATCGTCATTAGGAGGCCCTGAAAGTTACAATTAACTTTCAGTTTTGCGTCCGATTCGATAATATAGACTCACAGGTGAACGACCATAGGGTGTCCGAGGCAGCATTAGACCCTTGGAGACAAGTCGGCTAGAGGACGATGTATTGAATCTCGACGCAATTTGAGTGTTCAATCGTCATTAGGAGGCCCTGAACGTAACAATTAACTGTCAGTTTTGCGTCCGATTCGATAATCTAGACTCACAGGAGAACGACCATAAGGTGCCCGAGGCAGCAATAGACCCTTGGAGACAAGCCGGCTGGAGGACGATGTATTGAATCGGGACGCAATTTGAGTGTTCCATCGTCATTAGGAGGCCCTGAACGTTACAATTAACTATCAGTATTGCGTCCGATTCGATAATCTAGACTCACAGGAGAACGACCATAAGGTGCCCGAGGCAGCAATAGACCCTTGGAGACAAGCCGGCTGGAGGACGATGTATTGAATCGGGACGCAATTAGAGTGTTCCATCGTCATTAGGAGGCCCTGAAAGTTACAATTAACTTTCAGTTTTGCGTCCGATTCGATAATCTAGACTCACAGGAGAACGACCATAGAGTGTCCGAGGCAGCAATAGACCCTTGGAGACAAGTCGGCTAGAGGACGATGTATTGAATCTCGACGCAATTTGAGTGTTCAATCGTCATTAGGAGGCCCTGAACGTTACAATTAACTGTCAGTTTTGCGTCCGATTCGAAAATCTAGACTCACAGGAGAACGACCATAAGGTGCCCGAGGCAGCGGTAGACCCATGGACACAAGTCGGCTGGATGACGATGTATTGAATCTCGACGCAATTTGAGTGTTCCATCGTCATTAGGGGGCCCTGAACGTTACAATTAACTATCGGTTTCGCGTCCGATTCGATAATCTAGACTCACAGGAGAACGACCATAAGGTGCCCGAGGCAGCAATAGACCCATGGAGACAAGTCGGCTGGAGGAAGATGTATTGAATCGGGACGCAATTTGAGTGTTCCATCGTCATTAGGAGGCCCTGAACGTCACAATGAACGATCAGTTTTGCGTCCGATTCGATAATCTAGACTCACAGGAGAACGACCATAAGGTGCGCGAGGCTGCAATAGACCCTTGGAGACAAGTCGGCTGGAGGACGGTGTATTGAATCAGGACGCAATTTGAGTCTTCCATCGTCATTAGGAGGCCCTGAACGTTACAATTAACTATCAGTTTTGCGTCCGATTCGAAAAAGTAGACTCACAGGAGAACGACCATAAGGGGCCCGAGGCAGCAATAGACCCATGGAGACAAGTCGGCTGGAGGAAGATGTATTGAATCGGGACGCAATTTGAGTGTTCCATCGTCATTAGGAGGCCCTGAACGTCACAATGAACGATCAGTTTTGCGTCCGATTCGATAATCTAGACTCACAGGAGAACGACCATAAGGTGCGCGAGGCTGCAATAGACCCTTGGAGACAAGTCGGCTGGAGGACGGTGTATTGAATCAGGACGCAAATTGAGTGTTCCATCGTCATTAGGAGGCCCTGAACGTTACAATTAACTATCAGTTTTGCGTCCGATTCGAAAAAGTAGACTCACAGGAGAACGACCATAAGGTGCCCGAGGCAGAAATAGACCCATGGAGACAAGTCGGCTGGAGGACGATGTATTGTATCTCGACGCAATTTGAGTGTTCCATCGTAATTAGGAGGCCCTGAACGTAACAATTAACTATCAGTTTTGCGTCCGTTTCGATAATCTAGACTCACAGGAGAACTATCATAAGGTGCCCGAGGCAGCGGTAGACCCATGGACACAAGTCGGCTGGATGACGATGTATTGAATCACGACGCAATTTGAGTGTTCCATCGTCATTAGGGGGCCCTGAACGTTACAATTAACTATCGGTTTCGCGTCCGATTCGATAATCTAGACTCACAGGAGAACGACCATAAGGTGCCCGAGGCAGCAATAGACCCATGGAGACAAGTCGGCTGGAGGAAGATGTATTGAATCGGGACGCAATTTGAGTGTTCCATCGTCATTAGGAGGCCCTGAACGTCACAATGAACGATCAGTTTTGCGTCCGATTCGATAATCTAGACTCACAGGAGAACGACCATAAGGTGCGCGAGGCTGCAATAGACCCTTGGAGACAAGTCGGCTGGAGGACGGTGTATTGAATCAGGACGCAATTTGAGTGTTCCATCGTCATTAGGAGGCCCTGAACGTTACAATTAACTATCAGTTTGGCGTCCGATTCGAAAAAGTAGACTCACAGGAGAACGACCATAAGGTGCCCGAGGCAGAAATAGACCCATGGAGACAAGTCGGCTGGAGGACGATGTATTGTATCTCGACGCAATTTGAGTGTTCCATCGTAATTAGGAGGCCCTGAACGTAACAATTAACTATCAGTTTTGCGTCCGTTTCGATAATCTAGACTCACAGGAGAACGATCATAAGGTGCCCGAGGCAGCGGTAGACCCATGGACACAAGTCGGCTGGATGACGATGTATTGAATCTTGACGCAATTTGAGTGTTCCATCGTCATTAGGGGGCCCTGAACGTTACAATTAACTATCGGTTTCGCGTCCGATTCGATAATCTAGACTCACAGGAGAACGACCATAAGGTGCCCGAGGCAGCAATAGACCCATGGAGACAAGTCGGCTGGAGGAAGATGTATTGAATCGGGACGCAATTTGAGTGTTCCATCGTCATTAGGAGGCCCTGAACGTCACAATGAACGATCAGTTTTGCGTCCGATTCGATAATCTAGACTCACAGGAGAACGACCATAAGGTGCGCGAGGCTGCAATAGACCCTTGGAGACAAGTCGGCTGGAGGATGGTGTATTGAATCAGGACGCAATTTGAGTGTTCCATCGTCATTAGGAGGCCCTGAACGTTACAATTAACTATCAGTTTTGCGTCCGATTCGAAAAAGTAGACTCACAGGAGAACGACCATAAGGTGCCCGAGGCAGAAATAGACCCATGGAGACAAGTCGGCTGGAGGACGATGTATTGTATCTCGACGCAATTTGAGTGTTCCATCGTAATTAGGAGGCCCTGAACGTAACAATTAACTATCAGTTTTGCGTCCGTTTCGATAAACTAGACTCACAGGAGAACGATCAAAAGGTGCCCGAGGCAGCAATAGACCCATGGAGACAAGTCGGCTAGATGATGATGTATTGAATCTCGACGCAATTTGAGTGTTCCATCGTCATTAGGGGGCCCTGAACGTTACAATTAACTATCGGTTTCGCGTCCGATTCGATAATCTAGACTCACAGGAGAACGACCATAAGGTGCCCGAGGCAGCAATAGACCCATGGAGTCAAGTCGGCTGGAGGAAGATGTATTGAATCGGGACGCAATTTGAGTGTTCCATCGTCATTAGGAGGCCCTGAACGTCACAATGAACGATCAGTTTTGCGTCCGATTCGATAATCTAGACTCACAGGAGAACGACCATAAGGTGCGCGAGGCTGCAATAGACCCTTGGAGACAAGTCGGCTGGAGGATGGTGTATTGAATCAGGACGCAATTTGAGTGTTCCATCGTCATTAGGAGGCCCTGAACGTTACAATTAACTATCAGTTTTGCGTCCGATTCGAAAAAGTAGACTCACAAGAGAACGACCATAAGGTGCCCGAGGCAGAAATAGACCCATGGAGACAAGTCGGCTGGAGGACGATGTATTGTATCTCGACGCAATTTGAGTGTTCCATCGTAATTAGGAGGCCCTGAACGTAACAATTAACTATCAGTTTTGCGTCCGTTTCGATAAACTAGACTCACAGGAGAACGATCAAAAGGTGCCCGAGGCAGCAATAGACCCTTGGAGACAAGTCGGCTAGAGGACGATGTATTGAATCTCGACGCAATTTGAGTGTTCAATCGTCATTAGGAGGCCCTGAACGTTACAATTAACTGTCAGTTTTGCGTCCGATTCGATAATCTAGACTCACAGGAGAACGACCATAAGGTGCCCGAGGCAGCAATAGACCCTTGGAGACAAGCCGGCTGGAGGACGATGTATTGAATCGGGACGCAATTTGAGTGTTCCATCGTCATTAGGAGGCCCTGAACGTTACAATTAACTATCAGTATTGCGTCCGATTCGATAATCTAGACTCACAGGAGAACGACCATAAGGTGCCCGAGGCAGCAATAGACCCTTGGAGACAAGCCGGCTGGAGGACGATGTATTGAATCGGGACGCAATTAGAGTGTTCCATCGTCATTAGGAGGCCCTGAAAGTTACAATTAACTTTCAGTTTTGCGTCCGATTCGATAATCTAGACTCACAGGAGAACGACCATAGAGTGTCCGAGGCAGCAATAGACCCTTGGAGACAAGTCGGCTAGAGGACGATGTATTGAATCTCGACGCAATTTGAGTGTTCAATCGTCATTAGGAGGCCCTGAACGTTACAATTAACTGTCAGTTTTGCGTCCGATTCGAAAATCTAGACTCACAGGAGAACGACCATAAGGTGCCCGAGGCAGCGGTAGACCCATGGACACAAGTCTGCTGGATGACGATGTATTGAATCTCGACGCAATTTGAGTGTTCCATCGTCATTAGGGGGCCCTGAACGTTACAATTAACTATCGGTTTCGCGTCCGATTCGATAATCTAGACTCACAGGAGAACGACCATAAGGTGCCCGAGGCAGCAATAGACCCATGGAGACAAGTCGGCTGGAGGAAGATGTATTGAATCGGGACGCAATTTGAGTGTTCCATCGTCATTAGGAGGCCCTGAACGTCACAATGAACGATCAGTTTTGCGTCCGATTCGATAATCTAGACTCACAGGAGAACGACCATAAGGTGCGCGAGGCTGCAATAGACCCTTGGAGACAAGTCGGCTGGAGGACGGTGTATTGAATCAGGACGCAATTTGAGTGTTCCATCGTCATTAGGAGGCCCTGAACGTTACAATTAACTATCAGTTTTGCGTCCGATTCGAAAAAGTAGACTCACAGGAGAACGACCATAAGGTGCCCGAGGCAGAAATAGACCCATGGAGACAAGTCGGCTGGAGGACGATGTATTGTATATCGACGCAATTTGAGTGTTCCATCGTAATTAGGAGGCCCTGAACGTAACAATTAACTATCAGTTTTGCGTCCGTTTCGATAATCTAGACTCACAGGAGAACGATCATAAGGTGCCCGAGGCAGCAATAGACCCGAGGACACAAGCTGGCTAGATGATGATGTATTGAATCTCGACGCAATTTGAGTGTTCCATCGTCATTAGGGGGCCCTGAACGTTACAATTAACTATCGGTTTCGCATCCGATTCGATAATCTAGACTCACAGGAGAACGACCATAAGG